>NW_015666179.1:143612-152694 GCF_001515625.1 Sinocyclocheilus rhinocerous
ACCAATCACAGCTCATGACAAGGAGCCCATCCCCTCCCTATATATACAGCTGTGATCCCTGAAACGGCATTCTTGTTCTCTTCCCAGTGAAGACTTTCCTTCAGCATTATTATTAGCGGTGTTTCCTGTCCTAGCTAATGCGTTAAGACGAGCTAAGTTTAGGGGATATTTAACTCACCATGTCGTGTCCAAGGTCGCCGCGGAGAGAGGGAAGGATGCCTCTTCGCGCTCATGTCTGGCAGCATGTGGATTCATGATCTCAGGTAGGGATTCGCATCCGATGTGTATAGCATGCATGGGTGTCAAGCATGCCCAGGCTGCGCTGGCATATGCGGAAAGTTGCTCGCACTGTCGTGTAATGCCGGCCAGGATACTAGAGAGAAGGCTTCGAGTGGCGGCATCTTCCAAAGACGATCCGGTTCTCTCCGCTGTCCCTCCTTCGGCAAAGGGTTCCCAACCCTGTCCCCCACGTTTTCTTTCTTCGTGAGGGAATATTATGGATTCGGAGTCCCCTGAGTTTGCACCGCTTTTCAACCAGCAGTTGCTGGCGGACAGCGATGAAGTCGAGGGAGATGAGGAGGAAGATGAGGAGATGCTAGCTCGCCTCCTCCAAGATGAGCCGGATGATGAGGAGGATGATGCTATCCTGTCTGCAGCCCAAGCGTACAGGCCGGTGAGCGTGCAGAGTGGCGATGTGGCGTCGACGGTGGTGGATTGCGACCTAGGCAAGGTCTGTAAACGCGCTGCAGCTAAGCTTGGCATTGCTTGGCCTGCAACTCCCGGGGATACGCGAGTTAAACGTGATATCTATGATGGGAAAAGGCTGCCTTTCCGCCTTCTCCCAGCGAAACAACTGCTTCCCGCTGTGCCGGCGTGTATAGCAGAGATGAAGCGGTCATGGGATAAACCCTTTTCTCATTGCATGCCCGTCTAGGGTATCTCGTGTCTCGAAATGAGTGAGATGAAGGGGCTTGGGCTCTCTAACCCTCCCACGGTCGAGCAGTTAGTGGCTCACCGCCTGCATCCGAACAATCTCTCATCGGCCAGCCCCTTCCTCCCTGGGAAAATTTAACTCTTTACCGCTTCCATGTACCAGAAAATTTACAAGTCTTCGGCACTAGCGGTGAGGGCACTAAACGTCACTTAATTGTTGATGGCCTATCAAGCCGAATTACTGGAGGAGCTGGGTACGCAGCTGGACGCCGGTAATCCGAACCCAGCGGTCTGGGAGGAGATCTGCAACATAACGGATCTCAATCTACGCACCTCACTGAACAATGGGAGAGCGTTCTCAACTATTAAAGTTTACCTGGCTGCTATTTCCACTTGCCATGTAGGTTTCGAAGGAGTTTCAGTGGGTCGGCACCCTCTTATATGTCGTTTTATGAAAGGAGTGAGGCGTTTGAGACCAGTGTCGAAGCGGCTGGTCCCGTCATGAGATTTGTATTTGGTCTTGAATGCTTTAACTCAGGCCCCGTTTGAACCTCTGGAGAGTGTTCATATTAAGCTCCTATCTTTGAAAACGGTCTTACTACTTGCTTTAGCCTCAGCTAATCGAGTGGGGGAGTTACATGCCTTGTTGGTTTATCAAGCATGTCTAAATTTTAGTCCGGATGACAGCAAAGTTACGCTGCTGCCAAACCCGGCTTTCATTCCCAAAGTCAGTGATTCAGCTTATAACTGCTCTGCTTTGGAGTTGCGTGCTTTTTACCCTCCTCCATTTTCTTCTTCAGAGGATAGGAAATTGCACACTTTGTGTCCTCTACGAACGTTACGCTATTATGTAAACAAGACACGATCCTTCAGAAAGGATGATCAGCTATTCGTTTCATGGGCCACTCATTGTAAGGGTAAGCCGATCTCCTCACAGCGCCTCTCCCTCTGGATGGTGGAGTCGATTGAAATAGCCTTTACATCTATGGGTCTTCATTCCCCAGAGGGCCTTAGGGCCCATTCTACACAAGGTATTGCTACCTCATGGGCGTTGTTCAAGGGGATTTCAGTGGGAGATATTTGTGCGGCGGCAAGTTGGTGTTCCCCACATACATTTATCAGATTTTACCATATTGATGTCACTGTGCCTTCATTGGCTCATGCGTTTCTTAAAGTTGGCTCTTTGGAGAATTGAAAAGTAATCTTTCTTCCTTTTCGAGTCTGTTCGGCGGCTTCGGAAAGCATGCGTTACGGGAGTTGGCTATATCATTCCCATAGTGAGATACCAAGCGATTGTTTGAAAGAGAATGTTAGGTTACTTGCGTAACCCCGGTTCTCTGAGAACAGAGCAAGGTGTCTCACCAAGCTTTCCCACTCGCATAACACTGGGGAAGAGCGTGCTTAGAATGCCGTTTCGGGGATCACAGCTGTATATATAGGGAGGGGGTGGGCTCCTTGTCATGAGCTGTGATTGGTCCGTCCTTCGGACAGACGTGGTGTAATTGGTGCTTCCATAGTCTGTCACGCCTGGGGGCGTTCCCATAGTGAGATACCTCGTTCTGTTCTCAGAGAACCGGGGTTACGCAAGTAACCTAACGTTTCCTGTTTGAAGTATATTGATATTACATTAATAAAGTGATGAAGCTACTAACATAAAAACATCAGAAATCAGATTGAGGCAAACTTCATGTTGACCACATCAATTTCTGACATTTCCATTTCTGTTTTGCTTGCTTTTTTGCTGTTTCCTGGTCTCAAAAACTGTTTCCAGGGAAGCCGTGGCAACTATAGCTTCTCTTACATAGTAATGCATGAGACAGTGAAACAATACAGTTCTTCAAAGTCCTTAATCAAGAGGTCACTTGAGACAAATCCAGACAGTGAATGATCGCAAAATGACTCTAATGATTCCCTGTCTCTTCAGTTCTTTGTGTTGCCTGATGGGTAATTGTGTCCAAATCTGATACACTCCCAGAGAGCCACTTGCAGACACTAAGAACTCAAATCATCAATGGCAATGGCATTGTTTGCTGATAATCCAAACCTCATGGGAATTTTGTCTGTCTGTCTACAGCTTTCATACAGTCAGACAACATCCTGGAGGTACTACACTTTGGGGAAGGAGGCCTCTTGCAGGTATGTTTTTGTGAGTCTGATAGCTGATAGAATGAAGCTTGCATTGCAGTATAAAGGCCATAGGATATTCCTCAAACACCATTTTGGATGAAATGTGACTACATACACTGATATCTGCAAAGCTTGATGTTGTCAGTAAATGACAAAAATATCAGGGTTGTCACAATTAGTGGATGATAATGGACTCCCTTATTTGAAAGGTATTGAGATAATCCACAGAAAAGAGTTCAATTAAGAAAAAGAAAGTTGTTAGGCACTTAAACGTGAGAAGCTTTGCGCAGCAACAGAATTAGTAACACTGTGTCTGTCACACTGAAGTGTTGTGAAGCTGTTGCAAACAGAGTAAAAGAATCAAATCAATAGTTTTCAAAGTCATATTTTAATATTAAAATTACTAATTTTCTGTAAGTTATACAGTACATGCACTCATAACGATTTTGCAAAAGTAGAGTGTGATGAGGGAAAAACAGTATATCCTTCTTTGTCTGGATACACAAAGCAACTGGTGTAATTTTAATGCAATCTGATGAACAAACTGATGATCTTATGAGACAGTCTTTCAAAACTGCTTTTAAATGATCTTGCTAAATCTGTGTGAGCAGTTATTGATTTGCATCTGGGTAACTTTCTGATCTGCATGATATCATTGCTTTTTTATCTTGTCTCACTTTCTGTATTGGTAAGGGTTATGAGACTTACCGGTATATAAGTGTAATTAATTTATTTTTGGAAAATAAAGTTTGTTCTTCCCTTTCTGCAAGAACAGAATTGTAGGAAACACTTTAAACAATTATATAAATTGAATGAACCACTTTTTTGGTACTCCAGTTGTCTATAATTTAGTTTTTACTCTGTTAATGAGAGGTTTGCAACAGCTTTAAAGGCTTTATCAATTTTATATTTTAATTATGTTAAGTCTTTGTAAAGGCTTCTTTCTTTTTCTAGTACTGTATTTGTCATTCTTTGCGGTACATTGATTAATTAGGATTTAAAAAGGTGTGACAGCCTAAATGATGTTTTCAAATGACTTTAATTGTCCAATAAACTATTCACAAATATTATAAAATATCTGAGCTATTTTGAAAGCATAGCTGTAATAGTCCCTTGAATGGGACTATGAACACTATGATCTTAGTGGTTTTGTGTACATGTGAGTTTGGACTATTGTGGAAATGTTAAGGTTTATAAATAGACTAGACTGTACTCCCGTCTCCATCCAGTTGTTTCCTTCTTATTTTAGCCCTACAGAAGTGAACCTCAGTGAGAACGTCTCTAAGGTTGTCTTTTGAGAGTCTGATGCTCACACTCAGTGTATACAACCAGTAGCTCATCAAAATAGCAAGGTCCAAAAGATAGACTTCAACACTTTGCTAAAAATGTGTTTGACCTAGACCTTCTGTCATTATAACCTGCTCTTTCTTTAGATGTCCTGCATGTTAGTACTAATAACTTTCAGAGTCTAATTTAATTTCTTTTCTTTTTACAGACAGAGTCTGATATTGATCTTAGCTCATATCGTCAAAAAAGGTAAGGTTTTAAATTTCATACACCCAAAGATTTTCTGCATGCATCGTTTTGGACGTGCTTGGCCAGAGTCAGCATGTAGTTTATATTAGATTGTCCAAGAAACATTTGTTCAGTACTTAACGAGACATGTGAACTAAATATTCCCACTAAACTATGAGATGTTCCTGTGCTCAAGGAAAAACAAATGAGCCAAAAATACAAGCGTCACAAGCTGTCATTTCATCGGACTTCCTTCGGATGTCAAATGATTGAATCAGATTTAGATACTCTTGGTGGTCATTGGCATTCAGTAAATTGTTGCAAAGCGGAGTGAAGGGAGTGAAGGGAATGAATGAATCAATGGATGAATGAACGGTGTGTCTTTGCTGTGGCATTTTAAGTACTTCAGCAGTGATTTTACTCTTTGGATCAGAGGTGAATTGGGTAATTATCTTCCATCCCAGTAAACACTTCTCATAGCGAGTTTATGAAATTACACAACACTGTCCTTTAAGTTTGTAAGCAGAGGAACTGGTATAAAAGAGCAATGAGTCAGAGTCAGAAAAGATATTGTTCTCTTAAAAGACCAGAGGAATTTTGATGATCACATTTCCTTTTATAAGTTATAAGTTATTTCAGACTTGTTTTGAACTAATTCCAGTAGATCAACTTTTTGTGTACTAGGTGGCCTATTCATTTGCTCAACCAATCAAAGCTTTCCAGCTTGAGGGATTGGCCAGCCTACTTATCTGTATATGCTTGCGGTGGCTGGATTTCATTGGCCGATTGTCTGCGTTGTGACTTGTCATCTCAGTTGCAGGAGAACACACCCTTAGTCAACAACATCAGCATGTCACATACAGTTTAGTGTGCATGGCCAAGTGTAGCGCAAGTGAGAAAATGAGGAAGCAAGCAAATGCCGTTTGGTATAATTTTTATTACAAGAATGAATAGCTTTGTGATCTAGTGCTAATAGACTTAGAGTGTTTCCTCTTTTGCTGATGGATGGACAGATTTTCTGTTGTGTTTTCAGATCTAGTATTGAACTTTGTGTCTACTGATAGTGGTGTCTTTATTGCAGATCTTCATGTTTTTTTTTTTAAGCACGCCACCAGACACGCACAGTTGGGAAGTGGTTGACACAATTTTAGCTGTGTTAGGGACTTTGTTGCAGCTCTTTTTCTGTGGTTTGTGCCACCAGACCAGTAAGCCTAGTTTAATGCCTTGAGACTTTTCTTTATATTTGATCACAAGGCATTAACTATGTCTGATCACACCCCACCAAAACATTGTAAGACACATGTTTTATGTCTCCTTAAAATGTCAAATTGATGTTGATCTACTGGTGGTGTGGTTATTTCACTGTTTAGCTCTTTTCTAGTTCATTTTGGCTAAACTGTGTAGCCAGAGGTCATGCTGACACTGTTTGAGTCAGCCTTTAAAATTATCCACATTAGTTCATAACAGTGTTTGTGTTATCCTTATGCAAGCTGCAGTAGAGAGGTTCACAAGATACAGACTCTATTTCTCTTGAACACATTGCCGTGCAACCTGACGCGCCACTTTCTGTTGTTAATCCACAAATATGCTGTGAGCCTTGCTTCTGAGTGACAATGTCTTTAGTCAAGTGGCAAGACTCATTTGTCTGTCACTCTGACACTCTCAGGGTTTGAGAGCCATTGTATGTTTATTTTAGTAGTTTAACATAAGCTTTGCCTCATTCGCAGATGTTTGGGGCCTTGTATACGAGTCAAACTGTTTTAGAACGTGTTACCCCTCTATGAAAAATATTAGTTATTGTAGTAACTTGCCAGTAGAGAGAGTGATGAATAGTTCTATTGTAGAGTTTGCAGATTAGGGCTAGTTCAAAGTGTTGAGTCTGTTGTCTAGTCTAGACATAAAAAATAATGATAATATTTAACAGTAATTTGTTATAATGTTGTTGTGTTAAATTATTTTAAATTTAATTGTTATTTTTAAATAATGTTTATTATTATTGATGATAATATTAATCAATAATTAATAATAGTGATAACAATCATCATCAGATCAGTAAAATATATGTGTGTGTGTGCGTATTAGGGGTGTAATGGTACACAAACATTATGGTTCGGTACGTACCTCAGTTTTGACATCACGGTTCGGTACAGTTTCGGTACAGCAGGGGGGCAAACTAAAAATTTTTTTTTTTTACTGAACAGTGGTTTACTGAACAAATTGCTCTTCAAATAAATTCAATTATAATTAAATTTGTCTTAGGGATAAAAATCTATCTCGGCTTATGCTCTAAACCAGGGGTGCCCAAACTCGGTCCTGGAGGGCCGGTGTTCTGTAGAGTTTAGATCCAACCCCAATTAAACACACCTGAACCAGCTAATCAAGCTCTTATAGGCATACTAGAAACTTACCAGCAGGTGTGTTGAGGCAAGTTGGAGCTAAACTCTGGCCCTCCAGGACCGAGTTTGGGCACCCCTGCTCTAAACTATAGGGAGCTCATTTACATTACTATAAGGTTACAATTAACAACGAAATAAAAGAGAAATTGTATGCAAACATGTAAATTGCACATAATGCAGTTTTTAAATTAACTTCTAAATAATAAAAATTCAATTTGTTGTTTAAATATATTCATTTACACAGTGCCTCTCATAACTCGTTTCATAACAGATTGTAAGCGGTAAGCGATTTCTGGTAGCCAATGTTGACATTTGAAATCACCAAAACAAACACCCCTATCCCAAAAGGGTCTCGCCCCTATTTTGATAGCTCCGCCCTGCACATACTTACGCAACCCAGGCAACGATTAGTTCTGTGAAACAAAGCAAAAACAATGTTACACCGTGTCTACACCGGATGCGAGTGGCGCGGCGCAAGAACTCATTTATAATCAGTGATGCCGTCTACACCATAGATATATATATATACATATCTATGGCCTACACTGGATGCGGCGTGGCACGACACAACAAATCCCCGACAAAAAACTGCTGCTGCGTTCTATTTATGATGTATTGACACAAATTTCAAATGATTTTCAACGGTCGCTTTGTCGCGTCCAGTGTACTAGACAGACTTTAGCTGTTGCGGCGCAGACACGGTGTTACTCACCTATCGAGAAGAAACAAAGCAACCTCGGCGTCCGATCGCAGGCCTTCCGCTCCTTGAGTTCTCTCCAGCGCTGGAAAGCTGATCCGATATTTACACGGGTCCTACTTCTTGCCTTATTTTGTTCCGCAGACGCTTTCCTCTTTTGTATTTTATCTGCCATATCTATCTTTCTGTCGCTCGGCTAATGTCCTGTGCTGTGCACTGAACGCTCTCTCCTCCACATCATGAGTAGACACGCCCCTTACTGCTGATTGGCTACAAGTTTGTTTTGCTACTGGCCCGAATCAGTTTTCTAAAGCGTTTTTGAAAAATCGCTTACCCCACCTTTAAACATTAAATAATTAAGACATCACTAACAGATAAAGTAAAATGTAATGAGTATATTGTCTTAATATTTAGCGAAATGCTCTTCTCTGCACTTAATTTCTCTAGCGAATTAATGAGCTGTGGACACTGATGTTTTATTGCCGTTGTGACGAGAGGGGCGGGGCCGAGAGCTGTGGGAAAGGAGCGAGGCCGGTGGAGTAAATGCGAATACCTGCGCCACTCACCGGTCTCGAGTCCAACGGAGGAGCTCCGGAAGGATAAAAGGAGGAGTGACGACAGTGTTGGACGAGAGAGGATCAGGCCTGGACTTTATTTTGTGTTTTGGTTCTGTTTGTGCGCGGCAGTCGTCCGCGATTTTGTGTTTATTTTATTATTAAAATTTAGTTTGAATGTTCGCCGGTTCCCACCTCCTTCTTCCCGAACTACGAACTTTGTTACAGCCATCTTTCCGTGGTTGAAACACTGATTGAGTGATTACATGAGGCATGAGATGTTCATTCATGCTTATTTCGTTTTAAAACTAGTAGTAAAGAGGAGCTGACTCTCGCTCTGCGCTGCCGTTTGAACGGAGGCGTTTATACAGCGATTTGTCACGCCACATCAAAGAGCGCCAAAACGGTATTTATTGTTTGAATTTCCTGAAAAAATATGGATATAATTTGAAAGATGAGACTTCGTTTCTAATCAAAAGTAACAATTTATAAATCTGGAAATTTCCAATGAAGTTCCTCTCAGGCAGTGGTTAAACCACCACTGTATGTGTTCGGTACACATGTGTACCGAACCAAAACACCCATACTGAAAATTTTCCCTAATCTGAGTACAACTCTACAATAGAACTGTTCATATATATATATATAGGGATGTTCATTTTGGTTATTTTTCCTAACCGACAACCGACGCTCGTTAACCGATTGTTAACCGTTAGCTGACAAGATTATTTTAAATTAGAATTGAATTAAATTAGAAAGGATAAGTGTCTGTGACCCGTTAAAAATACTAACATTTGTTTCCCGGGGATTAATTTTACATGCGCAAAAAGCAGCAAACAACAGAACATGAGGATTCACAT
>NW_015666179.1:162000-169955 GCF_001515625.1 Sinocyclocheilus rhinocerous
AACAATAACTGATTTCTATTTGAATACATTTAAAAATGTATTTATGTCCGGATGACAAAGCTGAAAGCATGTGTCACATGATCCTTGAGGAATCACTCTAATATGCTAACTTATATATATATATATATATATATTAATATAATATAATATAATATAAAATGTATGTATATATTATACTCCCGTAAAAACAACCAAGACCTCATTTCAAAGGTGTTTCAAAGCAGTTTCTTCTTAGTGAGTTGGGTCATTTTAGCTTTCCCGTGTCATTTTTTCCATGATCTTTGAATTGACAACAATCAACAACAATTCGTGCTTCAGCTATTTTTGAAGTGAGTTTGCAGCTACTTGCTAAAAAATATTTCCTATAAGACAAATTTATGCT
Source organism: Sinocyclocheilus rhinocerous (assembly GCF_001515625.1). NCBI lineage: Eukaryota > Metazoa > Chordata > Actinopteri > Cypriniformes > Cyprinidae > Sinocyclocheilus > Sinocyclocheilus rhinocerous. The sequence goes on from NW_015666179.1 coordinate 162,383, forward strand.
TGTTATCTTTTCGAAACAATGACAATACTTTAGGCCACATTAGTTGGTTACACTGTAAAATCACTGATATCTGACCTGAGGGACCATATAATTGATCATAGATTCATTTTATTATTTAGTCTGCCAACTGCAAAATCTTGCCAATATATGAGGAGAATATGGTACAATGGGGAGGGGGAGTGATATTATAGACTTCAAACATAAAATATATGTGTGAATGTGGTTTGGTGTTTGATCCAACTCTTTGAGTCAAAGGCTTGCCCAGTGGAAGGATGTTTCACCTGAACTTTTAATGTTTGGTGTAAACCTGATGCTTCCATGCCAGACAAAGCCTATTTGTTACTGTGTATGTGTAAGTTTGGGTGTTTCTTTCTATTTGCCTGAAGAAAAATAGAGAGGCATCATTTGATCCTTAACAGGCCATGATATGGTGTGTTTTTGGGGGAAGAGAAAAAAAGCACATTGGCTTCCAAGAAATGGTGTCTCTCACTGTCTCCCCCTCATTTACAGTGTATCGTCTTTCTCTTGCAGTGTGTCCTCTCAGCGGGGGAACAGCAGACCCATACGCTTTGAGCCTCCAATGCTGGACTTTCATGAACAGTAAGACCACCATCACTGGGTAGTTGACTTGACATTTAAAGCAGTGACAGCACTGTCCAACACTTTCAAATTATATTGAAACATCTAAAACACATTTTTTCCCTAATTATTACGTAATGCAGGAATATTTATGAACAATCACTGTTTATATAAACTATTTAACTGTGAATTTAATCTAAAACATTTAATCTAAAGTTTTCCTGCTGGCTTAGTGTCACTTTTCTAGTTTTAAAGAATGACCAATTTGTCAAAATGCCTCAACTGAATAAAGAAAAATCCTCAATACTTTGGTATTGGAGCTATATATATAATAGTGTACACTGATTACAATATTGCCATAAGATGACCTATTCTAAGAAATGCTGGGTGGATTTCTACAGAAATTTTTAAATATTTTTTGTGCACTTGAATGTAGTTGTGTTACACTTATTTGGTCTTGTGTGTACTTTAGTATGTGTCATTTAAAGAAGCTGAGGGCCAACACCCATTCCTGCCTCATTAGATATATTAGTTTTATTAGCTCACTCCCCGTGCAGCCAGCACGTCAGGTGGCCTCTGACTCAATAAACATTTGTTTCACAAGTGATCATTCCAATGCTCTATAAAGTTTTTTTTTTTTTTTTGTAGTCCGGAAGAGAATTCGCTTTTTTACACAAGCGTTCACTCAGGAATTTCTAATGGGTTTTTAAAATAGCGGTTTTTGATTTATGAATAAAATAAAGTCTGTGATTTACATTACCGTATTGTCCCGAATATAAGACGATGTTTTTTTCTTGGAAATACATCTGAAAAAACGCGGTCGTCTTATATTCAGGGTCTAGACTTTGACATGTCAATAATACACCCACAACACTAGGTGGCGCCAAATACGCATAAAACGGGTGTGCCAGATTTGAAGACTACAGTAAGGATTAACTGCTACTGTTAATAAGATTTTGGTAGGCTACTATTAGATGGATAGCCTAAATGTCCTAATTCAGATGGGCTACCTGTTTTTTTTTTTTTAATGGTAACGTTATATATCAAAAAGTGTATATTTTTTAAATGTGATTGTTGGTACATTTTACCAGTTTTTACCATACTTTCAAAACAAAAATTAAAATAGGAAAAATATGCAATATGAAAATAATTGAAGACAAAATGTGTTTTACTGAGAAAAAACAAGATTTGGTTTTTAAAAAGCCTTTTTCCAAAAGGTACATCTGGAAAAAGGGGGGTTGTCTTATAATCAGGGTCGTCTTATATTCGGGCCAATACGGTACTTGATGAAACTGTTCTAAAATATAAATGAAGAAAGGCAGCCAAACAAGGATGAACCTGCTGTCAGGTATTTGTTTCAAAGGGCCGTTTTGAAGAAGTTATTCTTGAGAGCTTTGTTTTCCCTTCTATGTGCCCTACTTAGTTGTCATTTATGCATTTTGGAATGCACTGTTAGTGTGTGGAGTTGTAAAACAAGCTTTCTATATTGTCCTCCCAAAGAATATGGGTGAATGAGATGTTCTGCTGGTGTTCTACCAGATAACTCTGATTGCATATTCCTCTTTAACTTCCTATGGAGTCATTGCACAGCCTTGAATCAGGCCAGTCTCTCTCTCACCAGCAGCAAGCAGTAGAACCTCAGAAAAATTAGCTCATTCCTATCTTGTACTTTAATCTCATACTGTTAGCATGTTCAGTGAAACAGTTTATTTATCTGATTATTTGACAAGTCTTTTTTATATTTTTGATTGAGAATTAGGTTTTTGACTAATTTTGCTTATAGTATGTACTTGCATATAGAGTGATAAATGGGAACGAGCCACCTCAGATGCTGAATAGACTTATTTATTTTTAGTTAACCTGATTCCGTTTCAATTTAACACATACAGACTATTTCAAAGGTAAAGCTTTAATTGACTCCAAAAGCATGATGTCACACACTACTCTGTCCTTTTCCTGGTTGCTAAATATTCTTTTGTCCATCCATAGGCCAGTTGGAATGCCAAAAATGGAAAAAGTTTACTTACACAATCCAAGTTCAGAAGAAATAAGTTTAATATCAATATCAGCAACAACATCACATTTTCATGCATCCTTTTTTCAGAATAGGGTAAGTATATATATATATTTTTAAATATCATGTTTAAATAATTGATATTTATTTATTACGTACATTACCATTTGTATGTTTGCAGTCAGGAAGATTTTTTAAGTTAATTATAAATTAATACTTTTATTGAGCAGAGGTGCATTACATTTATCAAAATGACAGTACACTGATACAGAAAAAAACTATTTCAAATCAGTTCTGTTCTTTTGAACGGTCTATTAAACAAAAAGTATAACAGTTTCCAAAAACATGTTAAGCAGCACAACTGTATTCCTCATTGATAATCAGAAATATTTTAGCGTGAAAATTAGCATATTAGAATGATTTATGAAGCATCATAAGACACTGAATTCTGAAGTGATGGCTGCTGAATTTTTTCAGCATTTATTTAATATTTCACAATATTATTTTTATGGTGTTTTTGATCAAATAAAGCAGCCCTCGTTAGCATAAGAGAGTTTCATAAACATTAAAAAATCTTGAACCCAAATTTTTGAATGGTAGTGTATTTATCACAGAAAGACCCAACTTTTGATCTACAAAGTACTGAGACAGTTGGGACTTCCTGTTCAAACTTGGCACAAAAGAGCAGAAGAAATGGTCTTTTAGCTTGTGTGCCAGCTGCTGGATGTGTGTGGTAAATACCACATCTTCTTGTTTGGCATGGAAGATGAGATAAATAAATGTCTGAGCTAGGCCTGGGCGATAAAACGGTATCGATATTTATCGACGGTACACCCTCTTCGATAACGCTAGAAATTTTTTTAGATATAGCGCACGATATAGGCACGTGCTATGAGTGACGCAGACCGCACACACAAACACGAACACATGCTGAATTGAGTGCTGTGCCTGCCTGTGATGAGGAGATTGCGAATTTAAAAAATTTATATTAGTCGAATTTAAAATAAACATTTGCATTTGAATGCAAAAATAGTACAATCAAATGTTAGGTGTGCGTCTGATATAAAACATTAGATATTTGTTTAATTTTTATTGTGTGTTTAACTGTTAAAACCAAAAATATTTGTTGTTTGTCTCAATAAATTGGGTTAATTTAAAAATACAGTGGTTAAATTTAAACAGTTTTTTCTATTGCTCTTTGTTTTAAAAAAGGTTATAAAAAATGTCAATAATTATCGATACCGAACGATATGAAACATTATATTGTTGATACATTTTTTAGCTATATCGCCCAGCCCTAGTCTGAGCTCACACCAAAGGTCATCTGATGAAGACCTCAGTGAGGACACCTCCTTGCTTTGTATATTTTTGAAAAAGTGACGTGACATGTGGCCAAGTATGGTGACCCATACTTGGAATTAGTGCTCTGCATTTAACCCATCCAAAGTGCACACACACAGCAGTGAACACACACACACCGTGAACACACACCCGGAGTGGGCAGCCATTTATGCTGCGGCGCCCGGGGAGCAGTTGGGGGTTCGGTGCCTTGCTCAAGGGCACCTCAGTCGTGGTATTGAAGGTGGGAGAGAGAGCTGTACATTCACTCCCCCCACCTACAATCCCTAACCTTTGGGTTACGAGTCCGACTCTCTAACCATTAGGCCACGACTTCCCCCAAACATTGATGTGTGGAAGGAGTCATCGACCATCACCTTTACACACACGTGTCAGTAAAACAGCAGGACATTGGCCTCACTGAAACGTCTAATTAAAGCTTTTAGTGTGTGGGTGCTCACACTCTAGGCGGTTCTAAATTAAACACATCCCACCTGTTCCTGACACCTGCATAAATCAGCTCCTCTCTGCCCTGGCTAATGGATTGTGGCTGACCAGACTTGACATCAGCCGTCGTAAACTCAGTGTACTCTTGGGTACCCAAGGTTACAACCCGTTTTAACACCTATTTTGGGTGATACATTTGAAATGGATGATGCTAAAAACAACTGTAAACTGGATCCAAAATGGTTTCAGCTTCATCCACTTCAACCACGTGGTTGAAAAGGCATTTGCGGCCAACCCTAAACATCACTTTTATGTTTAGATTAATATAAAAGGAATATAAATATGAAAATAATGTGCCTATTATTTTAAATAATTGCTTATAGATTTTTTGTTGTTGTTGTTGTTGTTGTATTTTTTTTTTTTACAAATATTTAGTTTGTTATATTTTTATATTATATTTATATGATTATTTTTGCACTTGTAACAGACTGACAAAATGAGCGATATGTATGGAGTGATGTGTGTAATCTTGCATAAATGTAACACATTCCATCATTTATTTACAGATAATTCCACCTGGAGGCAACACCTCATTTGATGTGGTGTTTCTAGCTCGAGTAGTAGGGAATGTAGAAAATACCTTATTTATTAACACATCGCATCATGGAGTGTTTACATACCAGGTACATTTCATTCACTTAATAATGTTGTGCTGTGTTTGATGTACAATTTTTAATGCAATGATCCTAAAAGAACTGTTGTTTGATTTTAGGTGTTTGGTGTGGGCATCCCCAATCCCTACAGACTCAGGCCCTTTGTAGGGGCCAGAGTTCCAGTAAATAGCAGCTTCTCTCCACTCATAAGCATCTTCAACCCTCACAGTGAACCACTGCAGGTACACAAAGCACCTCAGCTTACCATAGTGCTCCTATATCATATTTTCTTTTACCAGTGGGCCATTTTGGCTGTTTGTCTAAATAAATATGTCTGCATCACCTCATGTTTTTTATGGTTTTAGGTTGTAGAGATGTACACCAGTGGAGGAGACCTACATTTAGAGCTGCCTACTGGACAGCAGGGTGGCACCAAAAGATTATGGGTGATCACTTTTTATTCACACTTCAATGTTGTCATTATTGTAAATCACTGTTGTGGTAGAATGAATTATTTTCATATGCTACATTTTTGATGTTCTGTAGGAGATCGCTCCATTCGAGACAAAGGGTGTGATGAGAGCTAGCTTCTCCTCTCGAGACGCTGACAACCACACAGCCTTCATCAGAATTAAAACAAATGCGTCCAATGAGGACGAGTTTATCATCCTCCCTGTAGAGGTTGAAGTCACCACAGGTCAGTTGAAATAACCTTTATTGATACCATCTGATCTTCTGTACTTCAGCACTGATGTTTTGTGCATTTTCCCAGCACCTGGTATATACTCCTCCACAGAGATGCTAGACTTTGGTACACTTCGATCGCAAGGTGTGCTTTTTCCCTATTTCATTTGATGGTAGCTTGGTAGAACAGCAAAACTGTTTGCAGGATACTGTGGAAAAAGTTACAAATATCTGTGTCCTTTCAACTTTACAGATCGACCAAAACAACTGAATTTGCATCTGTTAAATTCAGGAGCAAAAGATGTATCCATCATGGTAATTTGTAGGGCTTATTTACATGGCTTGTTTGTACACTACCATTCAAATGTTTAGGGTTGGTAAGTTTTTGAAATGATTCTCTTATGCTCACCAAGGCTGTGTTTATTTGATAGAATTTGAAAAGTACAGCATAAATAGTAATATTGTGAAATTATTTGCAGTTGAAAATAACTTAATATAGTATAGAATAAATGCATCTTTCCTGAATAAAAGTAGTAATTTACTGGTCCCAAAATTTTGAATGGTAGTGTAAATCTGAAGATCTGGCAAAGTTTTTGATCTAACCAGTGAATAAAATATCCTTTTTAATTCTCTTAATGTGTTTTGTGATGTATAGAGTGTTAGGCCAACTCCGTCGAATGAAGCGGTCACAGTGGATTTCAAGCAAATTACACTAAAAGCTGGAGAGAGCCGATATACCAAAGTTGCGAGTATTAGTTTTGATGGTAAGTACTAGGGGTGTAATGATTCGCTCGTTTTATCGATGCATCGATTACAAACCCTGACGATGCATATGCATCGATCCTGAAACATGATTTTTGAATCGTGAATCGTCGATTTCGGACAGTAATCGATTTAAAATGCTAAGAATCGAATGAATCGCGATTTCTATACCGATTCAATGCTTTCAAAATATATACACATTAAATTACTACAAGCACGAATTAATGGAGACCTTGAACGGTGTTCGTGCCTCGCATCTCTCCTTCACACGCTCCACTATTTGCCACCTGTGACGGTCACAGGATTGCGCTCGCGCTCCGTTCGTCTCACTGACACATTTTTTGAGCAGCTGATGTGTGATCTCTCCTTAGTACTCGTGGCCAGTAATGCTAAAGTGAAGTAGTAGTTTTGCTTTTCTCTGTAGTTTTTCCAGTGGCTCTCGGTCATACTGACGACATTACCTGAGCAGTCGTAGGTTGCACATTTATTGCATGAACGGAGCAAAAATGTAAGTGTCTAAAGCATACGCACAGTTCCATTGAATGATAAATGTGTTTTAACAATGTTGTTGAACCGAATGTACGGATGCACCACCGAATGTATCGTGAGGTTTATCTGATAATCAGATGCATGAAAGTAGCATTTGTTGCTATAGCAATCAGACATGGGGCGCGTTTTCTTTCAGAATCATCATTCGCCGATGCAGAGGAAAAGTAAAATACTATAGCTTTTTTTATAATTTTTTTATGAAAAAGATATAAAGAAGTTTTCGCACTGTAAGAGAAGTGATCTCGCGCTCAAAGAACTTAAGACGTGCCAGGAAATGCCTAATATGGACAAATGCATCTATATCTGCAGCTAAGCTAAATAAAAAGCAGAATGAACTGGTGAAACGTCAATAAACACAATAAATAAATAAAATGTATGAATGATGCAGTGCTAATTGACATATTTATTACAGTACAGAAACTATAAAGTATATTTTCTACCTAATTCTGTGCAGAAAATTGAAATAATTGTTTGTAGTATATAAAACAATCATAAAATTGCCATTAGGAAAAAAATATAGATTACAAATGATTGATTATTGTCCAGC
>NW_015666179.1:171383-171659 GCF_001515625.1 Sinocyclocheilus rhinocerous
GATTTGACGAAGGAGGCTTGCGGCAACCACATGTGACGACCTCGGGATGGACGCCGCTTCATCCACGGTGAAAGCCCATCCGGCGATTCACAGCGCAAAGTTGTTATATTTCTTCAGCAACCAGCACGGATCAGCTCCAGCCATGACGACGCTTTCACAACGAAACACACAGCGCCTTCACGACATGGCGGCGGCAACAACAATACTACAGCGAGAATAAAAGTTATGCCTTCTTTCTTTGCGTGAACATTTGGGCGGCGTTATGCAAATCTTCCT
>NW_015666179.1:171683-181224 GCF_001515625.1 Sinocyclocheilus rhinocerous
GATATCGTCCTCTTTTGGAAGGTCAAACAAAGTAGTTTCGCTTTCACACCGAATCACACAGTGCCTTCACGACGTGGCGGCGGCAACAACAATACTACAGCGAGAATAAGTTATGCCTTCTTTCTTTGCGTGAACATTTGGGCGGCGTTATGCAAATCTTCCCAGATAGTGACGTAGGTATGTGGGGGCGTGTTAGAACGAGCCGTTTTAGGTAGGTGTGGCTGACTCTTAACTTTTATAAAGAATATCTTATCTATATGACCCCTTTAAGACATTACTGAAGTGAACAGTGATGTCGATATGGCTTTGTCTTTATAAATACATTATTGAGAATTTATGGAAATCATATATATTACAGAGATTTCTCTGTCCTTACAGTTGGAGATAAAGTCATGGTTGGTGACAGGAGACAGTCTGTCAATGGAGTTGCTTAACACAGAAAGAGGGAACCGAAATATAGCACTGAGCAGAACACAAGAGCTCCAGAAGACATCAGCCGCCCAATACAAAACCGTAAGAACCGTCTTTACTACTCCTTTACTGTCCGTTACCAAAACTTGTAAATGTATCATATCAGAGTCATTTTCTATGTAATGGACAGCATTACACAGGGCTTAACTTGTCTTTATGCTGGAATATTCGTTAACAAAGAACAATAACTCTGTATATCATAATAAATATCTGATAAAAGTATTTATAATCCACATACAAAATAGGGGACGCTGGGCAATATTGGAATTTTTATGCAAAATGATGTATGTTTGTATTTTTATACGAAATGTAAAGAAATTGACTTACCACCTGAAATGAGACACTCCCCTACAATAAACGTTGATTAAATTTTATTTTACGAAACTGTTATATATGTATTATAAATATTTTATGATCTTTATTTATGTCAGTGAAAATAATGCAGATATTAAAGATTGGAAACGTAACTCATAATCAAGAGGAGCCATACATGGCTATCTCAGTGTACAGATTGGATTATATCTGCAGGCAGTCATAGGACTTCCGGTGGATTCTTTGCATGTCCATACTTGTGGTAAAATTGCAGAAGTGTTGCAAGATTTGTGGTTTTGGATTACTGCAAGCAAAGGTTTTATTTTAGACATTTTTCATTTTTTAAAGACCCAAAGTAAGGCAATGTAAACCGAATGGGACAGTTCACATAGAAATGTTTCAGTTAGACTGTTGTCTGTTGTATACTTAAGAATACAGTTACACTGGAGTATGTATGTTTATTTAGGAAAAGCAGGATGGCTACAGAACTGTCATTTGTATGTGTAGGTGTTCATAACTCCATATTGCATATCTGTTTTCTCACAGGTCATTTTAGCCTCCGGCTACTACGCAGCATTTAAAGTCACTTTAGTAGCTAAAGCTCTAGAGGGAGTTTATGATGGAGCAGTACATATTACAACAGACTATGAGGTATGTGTTTCATCCAGAAAACATCTTTCCCAAAAATGGTGCAGGTTGTTGCGCCAAAGCTGGTGCTCGGGAAGGGGGGTCTGTGAACCTTGAAACTTGAAATCAGTAACACCAAATATTGATAAAAATTTATAAATATGTATGTGTATATATGTAAGTATATAAGAATGACGTAAAAAAACAAATAGAACGTTCTCATTATAAATCAATGACTGTGTTGTCACACAGATCCATTTTTTTGTACATGTGTGTATATATTAGGGGTGTAACGGTACACGTATTCGTATCGAACATTTTCGGTTCGGTACGCATGTGTAGCAAACAAATACAGCATTGTTTTAACCACTGCACGAGTGGACCTCCATTGGAAACTTCCAGTTATATTGTTATTTTTGATAAGAAACAAAGTCTCATCTTTAAAATTATGTAATTTTTTTTCAAGAAATTCAAGCAATAAATGCCGTTTTGACACTCTTTGATGCGGCGTGACAGATCACTGTATAAACGCCTCAGTTCAAATGGCAGCGTGGAGCATGAGTGAGTGAGATCATCCTCTTTACTACTAGTTTTAACGTGAAATAAACATGAATGAACATCTCCTTCCTTATGTAATCGCTCAATCAGTGTTTCAACCACGGAAAGACGGCAATAAAACAGCTTGTAAACAAAATGTCACGTAGCATTTCCTTTACCTTAGGCAAGTGATCAGTGTCCACAGCTCGTTAGTGCGCTAGGGAAAAGAAGTGCAGAGAAGAGCATTTCATGAAATATTAGACTTTATAATCATTATATTTTACTTACCTGTTAGTGATGTCTTAATTATTTAATGTATGCTTAAATAAATCTGTTATCAAACAAGTTAGGAGAGCCACTGTGTAAATGATCATATTTCAACAACAAATATTTTTTTTTATAATCTAGAAGTTAATTTAAAAACATTGTACACTTTTTGCATACATAAAAAGCAATTTTATGTTTAGTTTTCTCCCTGCTGTGTACTGAAACCGTACCGAACCGTGACGTCAAAGCCGAGGTACATACCGAACTGTAATGTTTGTGTACCGTTACACCCCTAGTGTGTGTGTGTGTATATATATATATATATATATATATGATTTTTTTTTTTTTTTGGTACACGCACATATATATGAAAATATACATAACACTGTGGCAACAATCAAACAATGCTTTCCAAACCTTCAGTTTATCTGTGTCTATTTCAGATATTAACCATCCCTGTAAAGGCTCTCATAGCGGTAGGAACATTAAGCTGTTCACCCAAACAAATCATTCTTAACCCTTCATTCCCGGTAAGTTTGCAAAAACAAAAATCGTCTCTTTCTTTCTTTTTCTTTCTTTCTTTTAAATTCTCAGTGTCCTTTTCAAAACCATATGTCATATCATTTTGTCTGTAGTTTTTTTTATTTTAAATAATGGTTCAAAACTACCTGCTCATTGAGATTTCAAAGTACAATCTCGGTAATGCAGATGTATTGTAGATGTAATGTGAGCATGAGTGATTCATCCCTGCTTTTACCCCCAGGCACTGTTTGAACACCACTCCCTGTGGCCAGTGCCATGTGCTAACATGACCTGTTTTGCAAACCACTGTTATTTTAAAACAACAACAGACCATTCATTAGGTTTAGGACCATTTCAGAATGATTTTCATCAGCTGTTTTATTTATTTATTTTTACATTTTTTTATGTAGGGAAAAGTTGTTCACCAAGGATTCAGTATCCAGAGTTCATTCTCACAGAAAGTAAGGCTTCAGCAAATTCGCTCTCTCACAGAGGACGTCCGCTTTTACTTCAAACGACTTCGCAATAACAAAGTGGAGTTGGAACCCAGACGAAAGTCCAAGGTGCCTGTCCCAATTAAAACACTATAATGCTATACTAAATCATCCATCACTTAAATGCACCTGCCCACAGTTTGCTCAGTTTATTTTGTGCTATAACTACAATAGTACAATGTAGAAGAATTTTGGATGAATCAGATGTTTTATATCCTAAAAATTAACTTTTGTTTTTTTTTTTTACTCCTTTTCCAGATAGCAAACATTTATTTTGATGCCAGCTTGCAGTGTGGTGATCACTGTTATGTGGGATTACCGTTTGTATTGAAATGTATGCTTTCTGTATCTCAAAGTCTTTTTTTCCCTAAATTACTTGTTGTTTTTGTATGCGTTTTCATTGAATTTTCTGCTTGTGTTTTTTTTCCCCTGCAGCGGAGTCCAGGCCCCATGGTTTGGTTATGCAGGAGGACATATGGGACGCTGATGTAGATCTACATCAGCGGCTCCTGAAAAGATGGCGAGAGCTCAAAGAGCATTCAGGCCTTGAGTGAGTCTGATACATCTTGCTTTAAACCAGATTTAGATTACCATACAGTAAATGTATTGTATCTTTGATGTGATTCTCTTGTTTGTTTAGGGTTGAAGCTTTCTTCGAAGTGAACACAGATCTGCAGAAGAATGTGCAGGCCAAAATCTTAGCGCAGCTCACATGGCCCTTGCTGGTTAACTCATCACAACAGATTTATTTTCCTCTCACAAACACCAACAGCTCATCGGTGAGTGTATACACACTGTATGTCGACCGATTGATCGGTTTTGCCGATTAATCGGCACCGATAGTTGATTGCCGGATCTATCGGCTATTGGCAGAAATCCATGCCGATTGTTTTTCTGGGTTTCGTCCGTTGCTGGAGCGGCTGAGAAGGTCCACTGTCATTAGACAGTACAAGAACAGCCTCTAGAGGCGGAAAACCCCACGTGCTGTTTGTTTTGACACATGACACTGTGTGCTGCACAGAGCGGGACAATTCAGATGCGGATTTAAAACGAACAACGAAATGGTGTGTATACAGTATACTATACTGCATGTTTTCATCATTACTACGCAGTGTTGGGCAAGTTACTTCCAAAATTTAATACATTGTATATTACTTATTACTGTCTTTTGAAAGTAATTAGTTTCATTACAATATTACTGTCTCTGAATTGTAATGCGTTACACTACATTTGAGTTACTTTTGAGTTACTTTCACTTTCAAGCACAAACCGCAATTACATTCAGAAATTATAGCGGTAAATAAAGCAGAATGTTATAAGCCCTAATGTACAAACTATAAACACAGCAGCTAGCCTATAAGCTATTTTAGTTCTCCTCACTCCACAACAAATCCTTCAATGCTATGTCCTTTGTGTAGATATTTAAAGATTGCCATCTTTAAGCATGACTTTTGAAATGAAATAGTAACACTTTACAATAAGACTCCATTTGTAACATTAACTAAGGTTGATAAAAGCTGTAGAAGTATTGTTCCTTGTTAGAGTGTTAATTTTGATTAGTTGCTTCAGTTAACATTAATGAACTATGAAATAACTTTAATGATCAATATATAATTAACATTAATATTTTTTATTCATTTAGAAAGTATGGTTCAGTACTGTTTCTTTTTAATAGTAAAGCACTACTTTAGTTTTCGTTCAGTATCCATTTAAAAAACTATTGGTTGATTTATCTGTAAAATCCACTATCGGTCGATAGAGGTCGACCGATAATGGCTTTTCACTGGCCGATGCCGATATTTAGAAATCAGGGCAGCCGATGGCCGATATATGATGCCGATGTTTTTGCCCGATATTTTGGCCGATTTTCTTTCTTTTTTTTTTTTTTTTTCCTTCATCTCATAAAAGTGAGTTTGAGTAAATGATTATTGCAGGGTACAAGATAGTAATAGTAGTAGTAGCCTAATTCAGAGTAATAATACATGGCTCAAAACTTAAGCACCTTCTCAAAACAGTTCTGAAGCCTGCTTTTTGTTTATGTTTGCTGACAGTCACCAGTGTTTCCCACAGACTTGCAAATGAAAATTCATTCTCTGCCAGCAGGAGGCGCTGTTGGAGCGGGAGATATAGCGGTTTCTCCCTTTAAGAGTGCACTGGCCACGAGCGATGACATCATGGATGCTATTGTCGGACCTACACACACATTTCATGAGGAAAGTTAACGTGCACGTTATAATCAGCCCAGTAGTTTCGTCTGAATTGCATGTGTTTCTACTTTCACATGCAAATTACTTGTTGCACTTATGAATATGATAACTTTCCGGCATCAATTCTAGTAGGGTAAAACGTAATTACGCTTTCGAAACGGTCTGTTTTGCCCTGCCATCATTAGCTGAAGCTGTGTGTGAACAAGAAGCGGCTGCAGAGTGTGAGTTGCTCCGTCTCTCACGCAGCAAGAGAGAGATTATCCGGCATTCTGCAACAACGCTTAGCTGCCCGCAGATGCGCCTGCCTATAAATCGGCCTAATTAGCAGCACAATCTGCCTTTGACGATTAATTTAAAAATGCCAAAAATCGGCCGATTAATCGACGGACCGATCAATCGGTCGACCTCCTAATACACACGTCAGCTCAGTTTAACACATTTTACTATGTTTAAATCAACTATAGTATTTTCCCTCAAGTCAAATACACTGACCTGAACTTGTGTCTTTGTAGGAAGAGGAAGTGATTCTAGAAAACCCAGCTGATGTCCCAGTCTACATTCAGGTTCTTCCTGTGGCTCTTTACCCAAATCCCACCGTGTTCACAGGCAGATTTGCCGACAGGTAAGGCACTTCTTCTGCACTAAACCAGTTATAGATGTTATATGGCGCTTTTCCACTGCGTGGTATGACTCGGCTCAGCACGGCTCAGTACGGTACGGCACGGCACGGCTCGGCTCGGCTCGGTTTGTGTTTCCACTGCAGTTCAGTACCGCTTTAGAGTGGGCGGGATTATTCACATGTCGTTTATAGTTGCGCCGCCTCTACTGCTGCGACTCCTGAAAAACTTTTTCATTCCGCGTCGCCCCATCAAGCTCTTGCTGGATCCGCTCCTCTGCTATCAACGAGAGGAATGTCTGTATTTCCTCAACAGACAGCGAAACAGACACTTTTTGGTTGTTAAAAAAGGTGCGCTCGTTCAAAACAGTTGCGTTCGATCCTTCGCTGGTTGTGCTGATTTAAATCTAGCGGTTCTGTTGTGTTTGTGTTGCAAGTTCAGTGACGCAGGTAGTGACGATTCTCTCCGGCCTATCCGTGATCAGCAGAGTATACACGTCACGTTTTGGTAACAGTACGGTTCACTTGGAACCTCAACCGAGGTGGTACTAAAAAAAAGCACCGGGTACCTTGCAGTGGAAAAGCGCCAATAGACCCCTATATATGATGTGATGCGTTTTCATGTATGAAGACCTAATTATTACAGTGAGTAATAGCAAGTGTGATTTTATAAAAACAAAATATAGCTAGCTAATTCAATTGAGAAAAATAGAGCTATTTAAGTTATCTAGTGAAAATTCCTGTATTTTTTCTTATCACAATATGTATCACAGAAAGTGTCGTTTTTTTTTTGCAATATAGTGTAGCACTAATACTGATTTCATTTGATGTCTTTTTGCTGTTGTTTTTAAAGGTTTCCTTTAGGAAGGTTGTCTAACATCAACATTGACACAAATACACTGGAATTCCAGGTCCATAAAAATCATGTAAGTAACAGACTTATTGTGACCATGATATTAATTAACCATGATATTTAAACATCTTATTGTTTAATTGAATCAATTCTACTTCATTATTCTACTTTCTAAAATTCATTTCATGATATCCACCAAAATTAAGAATTCTTGTACAGTATTTGTGGTGTGTCTTTATGCTGCTAATGACTTCTGTATGTGCGTCAGTCTTCAGGGATGAAGAGTTTCACAGGATTTGTTGAAGGCTTAACTCGGCCCTATGTATACAACATGCTCCTTATGCCTGGTGAGATAAAGTCCTTCAACGTGAGGTTCAGACCCATCACTGATCACAGTGTCTCTTCTCTGCTAGTCGTCAGGTGAGCTTAGATTGCTAAAATGAACGCTGAAAATAGAATGGTGTGAGAGTACTGTTGTACATTACCCTTGTCGTGTTTGTACAGGAACAACTTGACAGTAGTAGACTTGATCGTGGTTCATGGTCAAGGCACCACAGAGAGTCTGAGACTGGCTGGTAAAGCCCCAGGTCTCGGCAGCTCTCTGAGGTTTAAGCATACAGAGGCATTTCTCAAAGACTGTTCAGAAGGTAAGTGTCAAAATGAAATCAATTTCCAGATGTTTTCATTGTTATAAACTAGTTTGAGATTCTGAACCTTTCTGTTCACATACTGCTTATGCTTACTGAATGTCTGTGTTTCTCATTTCTTTAAGCTAAAGCCAAGGAACCGAACTTCACTCTTCGAAGGACTTTCAGGCTGGAGAACACGGGGCTTCTCCCAATTCACATTCGGTCTATGGAGATCAGTGGCAGTGCATGTGAGGGTTATGGCTTCAAAGTTCTCAACTGTGAAGAATTTGCACTCAAACCAAACACTTCAAAAGACCTCGTCATACTGTGAGTAATTTCATGGTTACGTTTTGTGAGGTTTTCTGTTATACACTGTTGGTCAAATGTTTGGTCAAAATCTGTTATGCTGATCAAGGTTGCATTTATTTGATTAAAAAAAAAAGTTTGTAAAAACAATAAAATGTTAAAATATTACATATAAAAAATTATATTATTTTAAGTTTTCTATTTGAATATATTTTAAAATGTAATTCATTGTCTTGATGTCATGTTTAAAACAGTTTTTGCTGCTTAATATTTTTGTGGAAACCATGACACACTACTGTTCAAATGTTTAGGGTAAGTAAGATTACCCTAAAGAAGAAAGAAAAAAAAAATAATACTTTTATTCAGGAACAATAAAGACGTTTTTAATATTACGAAAGATTTCTATTTCAAATAAATGTTTTTTTGAATTTTCTATTCATCAAAGAATCTATGTATTATGTATCATAATAATATCATAAATAGAGTAAATAATTAAGCACCAAATCAGCATATTATAATGGTTTCTGAAGGATAATGTGAGATTGAAAACGTATTTTTTACATTTTAAAATATATTAAAATACAAAACAGCTATTTAAATTGTACTAATATTTCATATTATTAATGTTTTAATATTGTGAAATAATCAAATAAGTGAAGCCTTGGTGAGGATAAGAAACTTCTTTCAAAAGTGCACAAAAAATTTTAAACTTTTGACCGGTAGTTCATGTTGTGTTAACACTATCTTTAAAGGGGTCATATGATGCGATTTTCAATTTTTCCTTTCTCTTTGGAGTGTTACAAGCTCTTGGTACATAAAGAAGATCTGTAAAGTTGCAAAGACTAAAGTCTCAAATCCAAAGAGATATTCTTTATAAAAGTTAAGAGTCAACCACGCCTACCTAAAACGGCTCGTTCTAACACGCCCCCACATACCTACGTCACGATCTGGGAAGATTTGCATAAAGCCGCCCAAATGTCCACCCAAAGAAAGAAGGCGTAACTTTTATCCTCGCTGTAGTATTGTTGGTCGCTGAGGAAATACATCAACTTCGCGCTGTGGATCGCCGGATCAGCCTGGGGTCGTCACATGTGGTTGCCGCAAGCCCACTGGCCGCCCCTTCGTCGAATCCGCCCGCCTCCGCTCACTCAAGCCCACCGTGTGTGACGCTGTGTGTTTCGTTGTGAAAGCGAAACTACTTTGTTTGGCCTTCCACAAGAGGACACGACTAGAAATCAGTGGTTAAGTTGTATTTACAACACTGTTCCAGAACACTTCAACCCAAATATTCAGATGTGTGCAGCGCATTTTGCGGAGGATGAGGACTGTTTCCTGTGAGAGTAGCCTACAATGCCGGTGTCTGTTTCTATAAAGTGGGGCAGTTCCAACTTTGCAAGGACAGTCTGGCACTTCTGACTCACAGCCTGTAAGTACATTTTTTATATTTAAAGAATTTGCCACTGACGACTCAAACGCGAGTTTTGAGCAGTGTAGAGTAGCACTTGTTGTTTGTCATTTCTCCGATCACAAAGGCAGACATGGTTTTATGTTTACACTGCGCGATACGCAACGCGTAAAAAGACAGTGTAAGTCATTATAATCCGTGATTATGTCCCCACTGGATGCAACAAATGCCTCGTTTATAATGGGCTTTACTGTTTTTGTCTCGTCGCTCCGGCCGGACACGGCATCATCATATG
>NW_015666179.1:182586-182929 GCF_001515625.1 Sinocyclocheilus rhinocerous
GCGCGATATGCAACGCAATGCGTAAAAAGACAGTATAAGTCATTATAATCAGTAATTATGTCCCCACTGGATGCAACAAATGCCACGTTTGCAATGGGTTTTATGGTTTTTGTCTTGTCGCGCTGGGACACAGGGCATCACAGTATGGTAAGGGGCCTAACATTTCCGTCACACACTTGAGGTATTCAGCCAATTACAACGCACTGGATAGCTGGCTAATCAGCGTACACCTTGCTTTTCAGACCGATGAGCTTTGTAAAAATCGACACGTTTCAGAAAGGCGGGGCATAGAGGAGCAACAATAATGTACATTATGTGGAAAATAATGTTTTTTTTTTTAACC
>NW_015666179.1:183148-201084 GCF_001515625.1 Sinocyclocheilus rhinocerous
AACCTTAAACCGCATAAACACATTGCATTACACCAAATACACAACCTAATGTTCTTTTAAGCAACGTCATATGACCCCTTTAAAACTTGTACTTGCTAAAATTTGACACTTATTCCCATATATGCCTTATTTTAGAGTGTTCAATCATGAGGAACAGTTGGAATAAGGTGATTTCTATTTTGTGAATTCATGCAGGTTTACACCAGATTTCACATCATCCAGAGTGATCCGGGAGCTGAAGTTGGTGACTGCGGGGGGTTCAGTGTTTGCTTTTGTGCTGAATGCATCATTGCCATATCACATGCTGGCAGTGTGTGCTGAGACCCTTCCGCGACCCAACTGGGAGCTTGAGCTCTACATCATCGTCTCCCTCATTATGAGGTCTGATTTTTCATATCTGATCCACCTGATGGCTAAGAAAGTCTAAAAAAATGTCTTAAAACATTACACATCCAAAACTATGCCTTTGTTTACACATCACTCAATTCTGATTTGTTTTTTGAATCTTATGTTTAGTATTGATTATCCACACTGCTTTTTGTAGTTTTATGGGTTTTATTTCTGGAAAAAAAAACCTAGACTAAAGAAAGTCACGTTAAAGAAATGTTATAGATTTGTTATAGATTTATATTATGTAACTTGTGCATTGTGATTGTAATGTATTAGTAATACTTTGCTAATTCTTTTTAATGTACAATATTGCTATTGTCTCTCTTTCTGTGGATGATTAACAGTCTGATATTTCTCTAGCTCCATGTTCCTGCTGGTCATTGCTACAGCCTATCTGGAGGCCCAGGGAATATGGGAGCCTTTCAAACGACGGATGTCTGTGGAATCCAATTCTCCCATGGAGACTGGAAAACCATTTGATCTCAGGGAAATTGTACGAATTCAAAGTGATGCTAAGTGAGTGAGGATTTTTTCAAATTTTATATCCATAATTTATGATGAAGTGATATTTCATTTTTGTTTCTCTCTATTTTAATCCACATTTTATGTACGAAGTTTTACGAAATGCATTTAATCTGTTGCAGCTTGAATGATTTTGCCGACTCAAACCAGAACTCAACAAGAGGAATGTACGGGTCAAGCGGTGGCGGGCGGGCTGGGGGTCGACAGGGTGGTCCGCACTCCAGTTCCAACAGCAGCGGTGTTCTGCCAGACAGCAAGCCCAGATCTGGTTCAGGCCGCTCTGGATCTATGCAACACTCCTCCAGCTTTCCACTCACTAAAGATAGTGGCCAAGGACTGAGTCAGCTAACTAATCGAAGAGCCCGGAGTTCCAAACAGCAGCAGCAGAGCTCAGGCCTCCTGGAGGACCTCCCGAGCTCAGGACCTTCACAGTCCAACAGCACAAGGGCCAACAGTACAGAGGAACAGGATTACAGCCGACTTGTGGCAGCTATGGATAAAGACCTCGACAGGCCTGAGTCTCCTGCCATTAATGTGTCTTCACAACACAATTCACAGCAGTCTTCACAAAACAAAGGTAATATATCAACATAACAATATAGACTAATTTATTAGGGCTGGGCAAAAAAATAGATTTTTCGATTGAAGGCACAATATGTAATTTTCGCCGCTAGAGGGCACGTATTCAAAATAAACAAATAGACAAAGGAGTAGTTTGACGCCGTGACTGAGTGTGGAATCATGGGAGTTGTCGTCTTCATTCCCACAGCCAATGCAATCCGACGGGACTCGGGCAGAAATCATGTTCATGGATGAGCTAATGATTTATTAACGTAGTAGAATGAAGCAGGGTGAGGCTGAAAGCCGTCGAAGCGAAACGAGGCCGCTGAACGAGCGTGACACACGGCACGAAAGCAGCAGAGCTTTTATTATGCCACAGTCTACCTTTTCCGCTCCTTCCAGTCGTGCGTATGTGGGGAAAAAAAAGCAGCGCTGTTTTATCATACTAGATACATTTGAAAGTTCTGATATAATGCTACTCTGTGCGGTCATCACCTGACTAATAAAACGCATAACATTAAAGCGTCTTTGGTGTTTCCATGTTTTCTACAAAAAATCGAAGGGGTTATGACGTCATTGGCAGGCGACACAATGACACTGTGGACACGGTCCGTGTCACTAGTTAAAATTTGCTTATTTCTCTGGATTTAAACATTCTTCGAAACATTTGGGATAATGTAAGTACACAAGTCAGCAAAATATTTAACACAGTTCTAGTGGTTTTTGTATATTTTAATAAAAAAATCTTACATATTGTGCCTTTAAGTACAGGCACAAGAGGGAGTTAGCAATAGCAAGCAGCAGTAGCCAGCATGGCTCACCTGCTGAACAAATTTATAATGCTACTTTGTGCGGTCGTCACCGGTCTAATAAAACGCATAACATATTAAAGCGTCTTTGGTGTTTCCATGTTTTCTACAAAAAATCGAAGGGGTTATGACGTCATTGGCAGGCGACACAATGACACTGTGGACACGGTCCGTGTCACTAGTTAAAATTTGCTTATTTCTCTGGATTTAAACATTCTTCGAAACATTTGGGATAATGTAAGTACACAAGTCAGCAAAATATTTAACACAGTTCTAGTGGTTTTTGTATATTTTAATAAAAAAATCTTACATATTGTGCCTTTAATCGTTTTTTTAAATTACGTCGATTCGATATAGATTCTCAAAAGCCGCAAATCGATCTTTTCCGGTATTTATTTCAGCAAACATTTAAAACAAGATCTGATTAATGTGAATCTTATCATTAGTCTTCTCCACTAGATGCCACCCTTACGCAATGTTACAATGGAAAGTTTGTCATTCATTCAGTGTTTATCATGGCGGAGATACTGTTGACAAGAACCAAGAACAAAGCATGCGTGATTTGCAATGCTCAGGTAAAATTCTATAGTAATACTACAAATGTGTGGAAGCATTTGACATCACGCGTAAAGGCGCCATTGTTTCCGCAATGAATGAATGAATGGCGGATGGTGCGACACACTGTTTTGTTTACTACACACTTACTAAAGCGCGGACGATGCTCACGGTGTCTTCAGCCTCTGTCGTCTCACTATGATGATATGAATACACAAATTTTTAATTTTAACAGTAAACCTCTGTTGTGTAGCACTTTGTTTGCCAAAAAATGAAAGGGTTTAATTTTCATTTGATTAGGATAAATTAAATTAATATTTTATGCCTTCATCTGATTACCAGAAAAATTAAGAAGAACGTTTTATTAGGCCCTATTATTGTTTAAAAAAGGACCCTATACAAAAAAATAATAGGTTTAAAATACAGGCCTGTGGCTCTTAATTTCTTTTTATTAATTCACCGTTTGTAAACTGATGTTTACTGTTAATTTTTTTGAAATATCAATAGCATTTGTATTAAAACTATATTCACTGAATGTAATCAAAAAATCGAGAATCGAAATGAATCGAGAGCTTGCGAATCGAAATCAAATCGAATCGGGACATCTGAATCGATACCCAGCCCTATAATTTATCATGCCAGGTGTTTGTCCCAGAGGACAGTGTAATTTGCGAAATGCACTATAATTTCTGTTAATTTACTTTTATTTTTCAGTGCTTGAATCAAAAGGGAAAGTGAAGAATAAAACAAAAGCTCTTAAAAAGAAAGAGGAGAAAGAGAGGAAATCAAAGGGAAAGACTCAAGGAGAAGATTTAAAAGAGCCACTGGCAGACAATGATGACAGCTCTTCTACTACCACAGAGACCTCTAACCCTGACGTGGAGGCCAATATTAAAGAGGTATACACGTGAAACATACTAGACCCACCAGAGTAATTCCCAAAACAAACTTGCTCGAAAATGTACATTCTAAATGCACTTTGACTACAATTTGTCGTCTTAACCAGGAGCCAGTGAAAGTGAAAGGAAAATCAGTGTCAGTGGACAGTGGAAAAGAAAGAGAAGAAATTACTCCCTCCCCTACTAAACCAAAAACTAAGAAACAACCAACCACAAAGAAGGAGAACCAAGTGGAAAAATCCAGGTTTGTTCAGACCTCTGCCATTGAAGGTGACGTGTAATTTCTGTCACTAGGCCCTGATGCTCATCATGGTGAAGAGGTAGCAGGGCTCGCAAAATCGTTAGCCCGACGTCTCGGGGCTATTGTGTTTTCCAGTCGGGCTACCAAAATGTTTCACCACCCTGCCCGACAGGCTATCATGAACAGTGATATAAAATTTCTTCCTTGATTTGCGTTGTTCACTAGCTTGTAGGGGTAAAACGGGTCGTAGTTGATCGTTTAACATTCAACGTGTTTTAAACATTCAAGTGTTTTCAACCATTCACGCATTCGGAGCTGCGCGCACTCATTCAAAGCGCGCACAAAGAGCCGCGTTTCAGACAATGCGCGTACACAGAATTGATTCCTCTTTCGCGTATCCTTGCATCTGAATGAACACATACACACGGAATTATCTCAAAATAGCTGTCTCGGCAAGTATTCTCGTAAACGCAGTCGGTTATGTCTTAAGTGAGCGTAAACAGTGGTGAAAGAAATTTCAAGTGCATCATTATATTGGATCCGTGCATTCGGTCTTAAAGCGAAATTATACAATCTAATTGCAATCTAACTAACATGTATTTAGCATTTTTGTTTGGATCGTGATTAAAATGCAGTGGTTGCCTCTGATTTTAAATGGAAAAAGCACAGCCAAAGCATTAGTTTGTTTATATGAAAAGATTTTATTTGTATTTAAATATTTGATTTGGGATTTGTTTTTAAATTTCAAGTTAGTTTTATTGTTTGACATATTTCAATTTCACAAAGAAATGTGCAGCATTTTGTTGGAGAAATAATAAAAGGACACATTTTTATTTATAATTTGTCTTAAATCTAATTTTATTAAAAAGAAAAATTGTAAGAAAATTGTATTGTGAAATCAGTATCATGAATCACATCGCATCGTGCGTTGAGTGAATCATTACATCCCTATATGCTGCTAGTTTTTGCTGTGGTATCAAAGAATTATTCTGTTATTTAAAAAAAGACCCATATTTTTTTTGCTCATCTGCAAAATGACCCGATCTGTTACTTAAAATCTGATATGATAATTCAATATGATCCGAGCCGTGGGTTTTGTGACCCGTTGCACCCCTCCTCTTGACTTGTTATTTGAAGAAAAAAAGCGATCACTGAAGTTTTTAATCATGCTGATTTGTCTGCAGTGAAGTTCAGCCGATGTCTTTTTTAAAAAAATTTTTTTTATGCGGGCTACTTAAATTCATTTTGGGCTACCAAAATAAAAAAATTTTTTTATGCGGGCTACTTAAATTCATTTTGGGCTACCAAAATCTGAAGAATGTCTGCCCGAAGGGCTACCAGCGATTTTGTAATTTTGCGAGCCCTGGGTAGGATATGTCTGCATTGCCATGCACCATTCTGCTGGGAGCTATGCTTAGATTAATATTTAAATATGTGTTGCACGCAATCCTCTCAATAATACAACAAACACACCACAATAATGACAGCAGTGAGAAAACAGCAGTTAGAAAAGCATCTGATCATAGGGATGTGGATATGTTTTCACCAGTTGCGCATTTCAGCACTCCAGTCAAGTCCTGTTTACTTATGACGCTTTAATAAAAATGGCTTCAAAACTGCTTCATGGTATTAAACAGGAGTCAGTGTCGCAAAGTTAAATTTCAATTTCAGGAATAAGAATTTTAATTACATCTTCAATTTCAACTATACAGTATCTTTCCAATGCATTCAGTGAAGAATAAATTTTACATCAAATAAAGTGGAGCCCCAGAGCACACCCACCTATTATGTAAACATCATGGACCAATGGCAGTTTGACGGAGTTCAACAGCAAAATAAGAGGCGGGAAATTTACACTGTTGAGCCATTTCGAAATGCCAAATTGGACTCCAAATGAACTTCGTTTTGGACAGGTTTTGTTAAAAAAAATGCAGCACACCCGTTCGTTCTTCGAGAGGGGTCTGAGATTATTTGAGTGACCCGAGGTGCCGCTAGTGAGACAGAAATGTAGTTTCCAGTGAATCATTCTAGAATGGTTAATCATCACTTTGCATCAGACTTACGTAGGTGATCTTCACCATCTCCATTATTACTCTCTCTTTGAATCTTAGTTTAATATCAGTGCCTTAATTTTTTTTCTATACAGCTCTCTAGAACTCCCTTACGTCACTCCCCTGGAAAAACAGGATAAGCAGCGCAAGACCTTCACCAAAACCCTTGCCAATACAGGAATTCACAGTGTCCCCAAACTACGAGCTCTGAGCAAAAGTAAATGTCAGATTTCAGCTTTTCCACCCAACATTTGAATCTCTGTTAACTCTAAAACCATTTTGAAACCACTTTTATTCTGTCTGCCCGAGTAGTCAGTGGGAAGATGAGTGATGACCGGCCATCTCCACTTGGAAAGTTTGTAGTCAATGGCTCCATGCAGGAACTGGGTCATAGCAGCGGATCAGAAGGAGAGAAAGAGTCCCCGCCACCAGAATGGGATGATCCTTTCAACAAAACTGGCAGCCGTAAGCAATGAGTCTGGAAGCATAAGCTGGACTCCATTATGAGTCAGTTTGTTACTTTATGTACTCTTATTTAAGTATCTAAATATTTGTGTCATATGTTTTATTAGCAGCCGACAGTCTTCAGCAGATATCTATGCAGACCATGCATGCAGACCCCTTCCTGAAAGGCCCCAGTTCAGTAATGCCCAGAACCTGTTCACCACCCCCGACCTCCCCTAGCCTGGTGCCTTGTGGAAGCTATGGCAGTGTGCCCCACACCAGCAGGTAACTTTAACGGGCGTGTGGACATTTGGGTAGGGCCTAAAATAACACTTGGCAAGCGCCAAATATGAATATAAATTGGCTAGTACATGAAACGTTACATGCCAGTTGGCCGGTAACTATTTTTTTCATTAATTCAAACATTCTAACATTAAGTCGCTTATAACATGCGTTTGAAACTGCAACATCTTTACCAAGCATCTTCCCAATTTTGTAATAAGTGTAAAGTTTTTATAAATCTGTCAACAAAAAAAGAAGCATTTCAAAAGATGTATCCCTGCTGTAGGGCTGTGCAAAAAATCGAATGCGATTTTCATGCGCGTCTCATCAGTAAAGCGCTTTTTGCCAAAATAAAAGCACAGGTTTAAATGCAGAGTAAGTGATTTTTCAAAAACACTTTAGAAAACTTCGGGCCGAATCGCAAAACAAACTTGTAGCCAATCAGCAATAAGGGGCGTGTCTACTCGTGATGTGGAGGAGAGCGCGTTCAGTGCATGGGACGGACATTTGCCGAAGCGAGCGACAGAAAGATAGAGATGGCGGATAAAAAACAAAAGAGGAAAACGTCTGCGGAAAAAAAAAAAAGCCATAAATAGTATTTGTACTGTTAATACTTTACAGTTCAGTAGTATTATAGTGATATTTCTTTGTATATTTCTTTGATATTAATTTGTATTTATTTATAAGTAAATAAAATAATAATAATTGCAATTAGATGTTTTAATTTTTTTAATGAAATAATGCACACACAGTTTCATGGCCATTAAAAAATATTTATGGCCGGCGAGTTTTCTCAAGTCACTGGTCATTGGACAGTGTGGCAAAATGTTAGTTTTAGAACCTGCATTTGGGTTATAGGCATCAAGACATTTCCTGGTTTCATCATGTTTGTGCGGGAAATATATGAGTGACGTTTGTTTTTCTTGTATATTTGTTATAGCGAGGCTAATTTAATAATTTTTTTAATGAAATAATGCACACACAGTTTCATGGCCATTAAAAAATATTTATGGCCGGCGAGTTTTCTCAAGTCACTGGTCATTGGACAGTGTGGCAAAATGTTAGTTTTAGAACCTGCATTTGGGTTATAGGCATCAAGACATTTCCTGGTTTCATCATGTTTGTGCGGGAAATATATGAGTGACGTTTGTTTTTCTTGTATATTTGTTATAGCGAGGCTAATTTAAAGAAGGCTCCAGGGAATAAGCTCACCAAGTCGGCCTCTCTGCCTGGTCAAAATGGAAATCCAACTTTTGCAGCTGTAGCTGCTGGCTATGACAAAAGCCCTGGTGAGTTTGCCCGTTAAATAGAAAGATGATATGGATAAACTTATAGTGGTGCATGAACAGGAAAAGTTGAGGTAATTACTGATCATCACCATTATTTTAACAACGATATTTTATTTTTTTTTAAGTGCCACAGATTTACATGTAAGTGTTATACAAGTTGTATGCTCTTGTTTTTACAGGTGGCAGTGGCTCAGCTAGTAAAGCTGACAGTCTGGGGAAGGTACCACTGTCTCACATGACATCAGTGGAGAGTGACGGATCTGACAGGTGCAGTGGCTTCATAATGAAACATCACTAAAGCTTTTTTCTTATCTGTTTTTACATGTATATTTACAATGCCATTATGCATATTTCAGCTCTGGACTGTGGAACCCGATAGACACCACCAGCCCCCCCAGTTTTGGACCGGTTAATGCTTTCTCTGCTTTTGGACCCAACAACCCACTTAATCTTTCTGGAGGTATGCGAAATGTTCAAATAAAATGCAAAATTAAAATAGCATCAAATAGCAATAAAATAGCATCCAGTGTGTCCAATATTGTGGTTATTCTCTGTATTAGTTTTCAGAGGCATGACTGTTCCCAAGAGTTCAGAGCCCCAGCAGAGTTGGCCTGACTACACTCCAGTTTCCCCATCCATCTGGGATACTGAGCCTAGTAATTCCTGGGCTACCAGCACTGGATCTCCAGCAACTCCAACAACTGTAAGATATCTCTTCCTTGTCACATTCTCATGTCTCATCCAGATGGACACCTGAGATCCCGTTAACACTAAGATCATGGAGTATCTCAGAAATCACAGTGACTGTTTTTTTTGTTGTTGTTTTTTAAATATCAAGGTTATTTTCAGAGGAATCTTGAACCATTACACACTACTGTAAATGTTTGGGTCAGCAAACATATTTCTACATTTCAAATACTTTTATTCAGCAAGGATGCGTCAAATTGATAAAGTGACAGTAAAGACATTTATAATGTTACAAAAGATTTCTATTTTAAATATATGCTGCTTTTCTGAACTTTCTATTCCATTGTAAAATATTCTACAAACATACACCTGTGACCTCACATCAGCATAGCGGTGTCTGTTTTGCTTGCAAACCGTTCTGCTAAACAATATTACAGTATTACTGTTTTGTATTTTTGATCAAATAAATGCAGCCTTGGTGAGAATTCTCTCAAAAACAAAACATAAAATCCTTGCTGACTCCAAACTTTTGAACAGTAGTGTTTATATATAGCACTAAGCCAGATACTTAACATGTTTCAGATTACCCCTGACTGTATGTAAAGGTAGTTCTACAGGTTATGAGATGAACATCTTTCTCTTTCTGCCTGTCTTTAGTCCATTTTGGGGAGTGCGCACAGTCCCTGGTCCTTCAGCAGGTCCATCTGGTCCACTGGCAACGACTCCACCCTGCACTCCTTCAACCCTCCTACTTCCTCCGCTGTCCCTGACTTGGGCAGCCACACTGCACCCCCCACACCTGCCCCCAACGACATAGGCCGCACCTACAACCCCTGGAGCATGGGGTGGTCTCCCTCACTCAATCGCTGGAATTCAGAGCCCTGGCCTAACAGCCCCGATAACAACGGCATCTGAGACGGAACAGCCCCACTGAGCAACAGAAAATGCAGTGGTTTCTAATCTTATTTTATTTTTCCTGGTTGAACAGTATGTTGTACGCCAACATCATTTTAATGATTGGGAAAAATCTTGAATTGTAATGGTACAAATGACCACTGGAAACCCAGTGTTGCATTTACAAGTCCCCCTCAAAATTCAGTCCTATTTATTTTAGTGGGGTATGATAAAAATGCCTTAAGTTCCATTTTAACTGACAAAGTGAACGACAGATTGAAGACATTGGCTTAAAGCTATTGCCCTTGTAGGGGTGTTTTTCTTTACGATTTTAGAGATTCCCTGTTTTGAGTAATACCGCATTGTAATTAAAGTATATGGTCCAGTATTACTGTGTTAAAATGCAAGATGCAGTGTTACTCAACCTTAAAATAAGCACTTTGCTTAAAACCCCACTCCTACAATGCTGTCATTTTGGTTTAAGATGATTTCATTCATTTTAGAGCATTTTCTGACCACACTTGTTGGTTGATTTAATGTTCGGAAAGATACAAGTGGTTGCTAAGACTACAATTACCACATTGATTTGAAACGCATTCAGGATTTAGATTTTATTTTTATTTTATTTTAATTGCCCTCTGCTTAAAGTGAAAAGCTTCATTTGATGAAATTGGCTTTTAATTTGAGGGAGCTTAAAGAACCTGAAATGTGTTCTGTGCATCATTCATTTGTCACTTCAAGAGTGAACGTTTGGTCACACTGGTTGAAATAAACATATCAGGCTGGAATATTGACTTCTCATTTTATTTCTGGCTAAATTTAAACTTGATTGAAGGGATAGTTCACCCAATAATAAAAATTGTCATTTACTGACCCCATCTCATTCTAAACCTAGATTTTCAAAACACGAATGAGGATATTTCGGTCCACGCAATCAAAAGTTTGATGATTCAAACAGTGATAAAAACATCGTAAACATCCATATAAATGAAGAAGTTTAATCGAATTCTTCTGAAAAGAGACTTGATCACTTTATATGATGAATAGATGATGATGGGTGGCTTTTACCCAAGATAATTTGTTTCTGCATGTGAACTCCCAGGTTGCGATGCGTGTTGAGCAGGTATATTCCTCCAAAACTACACAAGCTGATTCAGCTTCCATACTAAAATTAAATCTCCGCAGATGGTGTTAGATTTCCCTTGCCTGGAAAATGAACAGTGGTCAGTGTGGGGAGATGAAGCTCTGTAAAGCGTCCTGAATGGGGTACATGTCCTGACCTGTGCTGTTCTTGGCACTGCCTTGGTTTTTATGTAATACATAATCACTGATATGAAAAGTGCAATTTGCTGCCACCCATTTAATGTGGCCAGTTTTTATACAGCAGCTCATTTTCTTACCTTCCATGTTACTGCCCATAATGTACAGATCCTTGAGTTTCTGAGGGAGGGAGGGATCTAATCTAACAGCCAAAGCAAGTTAGTGAGTGGACCAAGAGCTGTGTATGAGTAAACAAACAGGGCTGTGCAAGTGCATACTATTGTCAACCACAAGATGGCAGCACAAAATTCAGCAGGGAAACAAACATTCTAATCCAGTGGTTCTCAACCTTTTTGACTCCAAGGGCCCCCTGTTGTCAAATATTTGAATGCCCTCCAAGATATTTCTGACACTTCTGCATTAATAACAAAGCTGCTCATTTTCAAACTTTTTTTTTTTTAATTTACAGAAACAAGTAGTAGTAATATACTAAATTAACAAATAAGATGAATTAAAAATATTACATTTCATAATTCCAGAAGTTTCAATAACTAAATATTCTTCATGGTTTATACAATATTACCAATGTTGTTGGACTATGTCCTAGTTGTTTGTGATTACAGGGTTTTTCATTTATTGTATTAAATTTATTGATTGGTAAGGGAATGAATTAAAATAATTAATTAATATGATTTTTAGCCATTTTCTAAGAGGGTACTAGGATGTCTTTATATAATTTTCTCCTAAAAAAAACAACTTGGAAAAAAGTGAGTCTGTAGTGCATCAAATTTCTTTTTATTTTTATTCATTTTTTAAAAATCAATATTGTAGAAATAAACAGGCTTATTAAATAGTTTTCTTACCTCTCCCTCACTGGTCTTATCATGGCATGAACAGCATGCTCTTTCTGTATCTGCCCTTTCCAAACCTCAGAGTTCTCTTAAGATTAAGACTCTTAACTATTAAGACTATCTATAATTACAAACCTGTCTGCCATAACATTAAATGTTTTATACAGAAATTCTTATATATATATATATATATATAGTATATATGTTATACTGTTATATAGACCGTTTAAATCCGATGTAAGAAACATTTCCATTTATGTCGTACAACACCCCTGTGTTTGAGATTGGTAGAGCCCGTTGAAACACAGCTAGGCGATCCAACAGAGAGGTCGCGCAGCGCAGTATAATTCATTTACTCCTGCAGCATTGGCAAGGTAGGTGTAACTAGATTTACTCTTTTTGCATTATTTTATTTATGGCTAAGTAAATATGAATAAATATTTGGGCCATGAATTGACGCTTCATGTTCTTTCGAAGAGCCTATTGATGGCTACACTGATGCTCCTTTGCTATTATTCATATGTCTGGATTATTTATATGGTGTCTTTGGTGGTTTAAATTTATATTGCGGCGATTTGTTTTATAATCTAGTCCTGAAATTTATTGTTGTCTTGCCTACCGACTGCCATCGATTGAATGAC
This sequence comes from Sinocyclocheilus rhinocerous, assembly GCF_001515625.1. NCBI lineage: Eukaryota > Metazoa > Chordata > Actinopteri > Cypriniformes > Cyprinidae > Sinocyclocheilus > Sinocyclocheilus rhinocerous. The sequence goes on from NW_015666179.1 coordinate 195,525, forward strand.
TTAAACAATGGTAGTGTCGACGATGAAGATGATGATGGTGTAGGTGGAATTCAACCCTGTGGTACGATGCTTTGATCTATTTAAACGATGAAACATAGTTAAAAGCTGCTGTCAGTGTCAGCTGTGACTGACCCATCATTTTCATCCAACATTTCATCTATAGCAGTCTCTGGCCTAGTTTAGGACTATATAATCATAAATAACCATGGTGATTGAGTCAGCAGTGTCACACCACACTTTAGTTCACAAAAATTCACCATGCTTTTATTTTTGCTGGTGTTTGTTTTTGTTTACATGAATGATTGTAGTTATGTCAGATATTAGATCCATGAAAAAGGCTGAAATTCAAAGCAATCTTAAAATAGTATTCCTATTTAGGGATCTCTTTGGCATAACCAACATGCAGGAATCGGTTTTGTCATCTTGTGACAAGAAAACCATGAATCAGACACCGTCATGATTGCGTCAAGAATAAGTTTAACAAATTGTGTATTTTTGCACTTTGTGTAACCCTAAGATGATTACTGATGTACATGTCTCAGAAATTCATTCAAATATGTTTGATTACAAACAAACAAATAAATAAATAGTGTACAATCACATGTATTCAGGTTTGGAAAGTACTGTTTAAAAATGTGGGGTTTATTTATTTATTACTATTTATGAACAAGGATGCATTAAATCAAAATTAAAAGTAATAGTAAAGACATCCAATTTAAAAAAATGATTTCTATTTCAAATAAATGCTCTTATTTGGAACTTTTTATTTATCAAAAACTCGAATATAAAACAGTTTCCACAAAAAAGAAAAACATTATTATTGCTTTGATTGATTATTTATTAAGTTTATATTTTATACATTTCTTATTATTATATACAGTTTCTTACTATCTGTCTTTCTGTCTTGTTCTTAATTGTAGTCAGTGGATGAGATTCTTTCTTTGAGCTCTCTTCTTGGACTAAGCCGTTGCAACTGGAGTACATCTGTAGGTTATTCTCTTAACCATCATCCCAGTAAATAATTAATTAATATGATTTTTAGCCATTTTCTAAGAGGGTACTAGGATGCTTTATATAATTTTCTCCTAAAAAAAAACAACTTGGAAAAAAGTGAGTCTGTAGTGCATCAAATTTCTTTTTATTTTTATTCATTTTTTAAAAATCAATATTGTAGAAATAAACAGGCTTATTAAATAGTTTTCTTACCTCTCCCTCACTGGTCTTATCATGGCATGAACAGCATGCTCTTTCTGTATCTGCCCTTTCCAAACCTCAGAGTTCTCCAGAACATCTTCAAGTCCATCTGTGCCAAAGTGATCTTTAAATCCTATCACAGGTCCGATTAGAGGACCAGCATGCCCTTTAAAAACTAACACCGGAAGCCAGACACATTAAATTTACAAATGGCCGCACCCGCTCTTACAGGGAAATGAATAAATAAATGACCATGATATTTTTTCACACTTATCTCATTTTTAGTAATTCAAGCTAAGATGTATAGCTTTTTATCTGATAAAGTAGCGTTTATGAGCGCAGCGCTGCTTTGTGTGCAGCCGTTTTCAGGGAACAGCAATATTTCTGACGTTCCAAAAGCGCCTCCTACTGGCAGAGAATCAATTTGCATATTCAATAAGCCCATCTGCAGTTTTTATTTAGACCAATGTGAAAATTCACCCATATAACCGTGTTTTAAATGAATGTAATAATAATTTATACCTCTGACTCATTATTAAAATGGTTTAAAGCCTGAAATGTGAGGTTTTTCATTTTATTTTGTTTTTGTGAAAACCTGCATCTCAACTATAAATGTTTTTACAGTCATTTTACAGTTTAATATGTTACCACAGACATTACCCTACCCTGCTCATGCAGTATTATATTTTTATTTTTTAAATAATTTTTACAGGTCTTAAAAAAGGTCTTAAACCATTTTAAATTGGATTTTAAAAGTCCAGACAGATGTGGCTTTGCACACTGCCAACATCTAGAATGATTTTGATCAGCATTTTAGTGTTCATAGCAGAGGACTCTTCCTCAAAGATTTTGTAGGCTTTGCATACACATGTACACCCCTCGAAAGAATGACTTAAACAATGGTAGTGTCGACGATGAAGATGATGATGGTGTAGGTGGAATTCAACCCTGTGGTACGATGCTTTGATCTATTTAAACGATGAAACATAGTTAAAAGCTGCTGTCAGTGTCAGCTGTGACTGACCCATCATTTTCATCCAACATTTCATCTATAGCAGTCTCTGGCCTAGTTTAGGACTATATAATCATAAATAACCATGGTGATTGAGTCAGCAGTGTCACACCACACTTTAGTTCACAAAAATTCACCATGCTTTTATTTTTGCTGGTGTTTGTTTTTGTTTACATGAATGATTGTAGTTATGTCAGATATTAGATCCATGAAAAAGGCTGAAATTCAAAGCAATCTTAAAATAGTATTCCTATTTAGGGATCTCTTTGGCATAACCAACATGCAGGAATCGGTTTTGTCATCTTGTGACAAGAAAACCATGAATCAGACACCGTCATGATTGCGTCAAGAATAAGTTTAACAAATTGTGTATTTTTGCACTTTGTGTAACCCTAAGATGATTACTGATGTACATGTCTCAGAAATTCATTCAAATATGTTTGATTACAAACAAACAAATAAATAAATAGTGTACAATCACATGTATTCAGGTTTGGAAAGTACTGTTTAAAAATGTGGGGTTTATTTATTTATTACTATTTATGAACAAGGATGCATTAAATCAAAATTAAAAGTAATAGTAAAGACATCCAATTTAAAAAAATGATTTCTATTTCAAATAAATGCTCTTATTTGGAACTTTTTATTTATCAAAAACTCGAATATAAAACAGTTTCCACAAAAAAGAAAAACATTATTATTGCTTTGATTGATTATTTATTAAGTTTATATTTTATACATTTCTTATTATTATATACAGTTTCTTACTATCTGTCTTTCTGTCTTGTTCTTAATTGTAGTCAGTGGATGAGATTCTTTCTTTGAGCTCTCTTCTTGGACTAAGCCGTTGCAACTGGAGTACATCTGTAGGTTATTCTCTTAACCATCATCCCAGTTCTCCGTTCAATGCCTAACACTGGGGAAAGTGAAGGCGCCAAGGTATCTGCTAGGACTGATCAGGAGGCCCCATCACGGGCCCCGGCCAGAGAGGATGAGCGTGAGCGCAGCTTCCTGAGTCCGATGACGCGTGATGCGCTGCGGGTACGACGGGCCTCCAGCGCAGAGCTCCAGCTTCCATGGACCTGCCCTGTAACACACTCCCGAGAGAAGTTCTACACCGTCTGCTCGGACTATGCGCTGCTCAACCGAGCCCGACCCATTATCACATCTGAAGATGCGCCACCGACCAATCCAGACACCACATCATTAGTCAAGACCAACGCTGCAACCCCTTCCCAGAGTCACTCAGGGGGAATAAGTATGTCTTTAGATGGGAACTGTGATATGGAGGTTGTGTCATCCAGCAACAAGCCTGTGCTGGCCTGGGAGATTGACACCTCTGATTTTGATGTGGTTTTAACACGGAAAGCCAGAACAAGTATGTCTTTCTAAAAAGATTAAAGCTATCTACATACTGTCAGCCGGGGTTTTCAAACTGCAGAGACAGATCGAAAAAATTGAGAGACAAAAAAAGATATAAAATGATATATATATATATATTTTGTAAATTTAAATGTTTAAATAAAAAATATTTTTTTTATTAGGGCTGTCAAATTTAATGTGCACTAATTTATATATATATGTTATGTATATGTATATATTTGACAGTGTAAAAGAACATTATATGATTTTTGGAAACATTGAATTTTGTTGTTTTTATAATGTCACACTTCCTATCTTTCTCACACAATATAAATGGGTTTTAATACCTGAAAATATATAGATGTTTATATATTTCAGGATGGGGGTCATCTTGTTTGAGGGTCCTTGCCATCAAAAATTTTGAAAACCCCTGCTGTAGACCACATATCACATTTAAAAATATTTTTTGAGGCTTATGAACCATGACATTAATGTTATTTTCAGTAAACTAATTATAAAAATGTGTGTATATATATATATATATATGTGTGTATGTATGTATATATACTGTATGTATATGTGTGACCCTGGACCACAAAACCAGTCTTAAGTCGCTGGGGTATATTTGTAGAAATGGCCAAAAATACATTGTATGGGTCAAAATTATTGATTTTTCTTTTATGCCAAAAATCATTAGGATATTAAGTAAAGATCATGTTCCATGAAGATATTTTGTAAATGTCCTACTGTAAATATACTAAAACTTAATTTTTGATTGGTAATATGCATTGCTAAGAACTTCATTTGGACAACTTTAAAAGCGATTTTCTCAATATTTAGATTTTTTTTGCACCCTCAGATTCCAGATTTTCAAATAGTTGTATCTCAGCCAAATATTGTCCTATCCTAACAAACCATACATCAATGGAAAGCTTATTTATTCAGATCACTTTCAGATGATGTATAAATCTCAATTTAAAAAAATTGACCCTTATGACTGGTTTTGTGCTCCAGGGTTGTATATATATATATATTTCACACATTATCACAGTTTATTCGCTATAGTTTAGAAAATGGTAATAAAATATGACAAGAACTCAAGAGTTAAACTGTGTCAGAACAAATTCATCTTGATAATGTCAGATAACACTTAGGCAAAACATGGTCAGGTCAAAGTGTTTGAATAATTTTTGGTCCCATATTTTTATCAATTTTACTGGTAGTCCACTGTATGAAGAATTTTTGGGTATAATATGTCACAGTTTACTTTATTTTGCTATCCTCCCTAACATAAATGAACTATAGTGTCCTGCACGCACTAGTAAAAAAATATTAAAAATTATATCTGGTGTGTGAATAATTTTTGGTTTGACTGTGTGTGTGTGTATATATATATATATCATACTGACCATCTGCTGTGGTTTATGTAACTCCAGCGATGGCCTCACTGACACAAGTGACTCTGTTACATGGTTTTCACCTCATGGTGAACAGACAATGTTTTAATTTGTAATTAATTCCAGATTTATAGAGAGAATGTATTAGAATTTTGCCATCACTCATTACTTGATCAAAAGAAGTCTAGGGATGTTTAGACGACAAGATTGCTGATCTGAGGAATCTTCGCCGAGACAAAGAGCACAGGGCAGATTCAAAATGATAATCATGCTCTCTACATATGATTAATGAAGCGTAACTTTGAGCTTACCTTTATCCAAACTCCAGCTAAGCCTTTCTTCATTGCATTTTAAGAACCTACTTGATCCTAGAAGATATGTGAGTGTAAATTCGAACCAGCATGAGTCTAATATATTACTTAGAATGTTATTAAAGGATGAAGTCTGTGTTGTTTCTCAGGTAATTTAAAGAAATTCAACTCTAAGAAAATGAAATCATCTGACAGGCCAAGCAGAAACCTGCAAGATCTCCCACCACAAGCTTCTCTGGAGGAGATCAAACAGAGAAAAGTCTTGGACCTCCGTAGATGGTAAT
>NW_015666179.1:201276-203204 GCF_001515625.1 Sinocyclocheilus rhinocerous
TCTAATATATTACTTAGAATGTTATTAAAGGATGAAGTCTGTGTTGTTTCTCAGGTAATTTAAAGAAATTCAACTCTAAGAAAATGAAATCATCTGACAGGCCAAGCAGAAACCTGCAAGATCTCCCACCACAAGCTTCTCTGGAGGAGATCAAACAGAGAAAAGTCTTGGACCTCCGTAGATGGTAATCCACTCATTGGAAAGCGAAATGAGACTCAAAGAGTGCAAGTTTAAAAACTTCTTGCATTAACAACTGTTCCCTCCGACATTCTAGGTACTGCATCAGCCGCCCCCAATATAAAACATCATGTGGAATCTCCTCACTTGTCTCTTGTTGGAACTTTCTCTACAGTACTTTAGGTGCAGGCAGGTCTGTGTGTTCCTTGCTGAAATGGATGACCACATTTTTAATTTGATGACAATATTTCAGATTGTGAATTAAAGAATTCTCAAATAGGGCTCTGCTGGTTTAATGCATGGGACTTGCCAAAACTGTTCAGAAATATACTAAGGAATGGGTATTTTTAGGAGCAAAAACAGCACATTTATTTGATCTATTTTAAGATTTCTAATCTGGTCTGGTAGAAATTGCAAAGAGTAAACTTTAGGATTTATTTATTTTTCAGTCTCCCACCTATGTCTCAAGAAGAAGCCCTGCACATACTTGATTTCCAGCCTCCATTTGAAGATATCAAGTTTGGACCATTCACCGGCAATGCCACTTTGATGCGGTAAGATTACTGTATTTATTGCTCTATAAAGCAGCACTATGTAACTTTTGGCGCTCTAGCGGTTAAAGGCAGAGTAAGCGATTTCTGGTAGCCAATGTTGATATTTGAAATCACCAAAACAAACACGCCCCTACCCCAAAAGGGTCTTGCCCCTATTTTGATAGCTCCACCCCACATATACGTACGCAACCCAGGCAACGATTAGTTCTGTGAAACAAAGCAAAACCAATGTTACACCGTGTCTACGGACGTGAGCGGCGCGGCGCAACAAATCCCCGACAGAAAACTGCTGCCAGGTTCTATTTATGACGTGCTGACACACATTTCAAATGGTTTTCAACGGTCGTTTGATCGCGTCCAGTGTAGGCAGACTTTAGCTGTTGTAGACACGGTGTTACTCAACTATTGAGAAGAAACAAAGCAACCTCGGCGTCCGATCGCAGGCCTCCGCTCCTTGAGTTCTCTCCAGCGCTGGAAAGCTGATCCGATATTTACACGGGTACTACTTCTTGCCTTATCGTTCCGCAAATGTTTTCCTCTTTTGTTTTTTATCCACCATCCCTATCTTTCTGTCGCTCTGCTCGGCTAATGTCCGTCCCATGCACTGAAAGCTCTCTCCTCCACATCACGAGTAGACACGCCCCTTATTGCTGATTGGCTACAAGTTTGTTTTGCGATTCGGCCCAAATCAGTTTTCTAAAGTGTTTTTGAAAAATCACATACCCTGCCTTTAAAGGGGTCATACGATGCGATTTCAATTTTTCCTTTCTCTTTTGATATATCCTCCTGAGAATCAGAAAAAAAGGTTTGTGATTTTTTTTTATGCCATTACATTAGTTGGAGCATAAGAAACAAATGGAGAGAAAACATTTTTGAAAAAAAAATATTTTATACATATTTTATTTTATGTCCTTAGTAGAGGACGCCAGAACTAATTATTCAATAAATAAATAAATAAATAGACGTGAAAAGGCATGGATAGGCAAAAACAATGTTTTATTTTTCCATTCACCAATCAAGTTTTTAGGTTTCAGGCTATTTTTAACCAAACTTTGTACAAAGATGATTCTCAACCATGATATGAAGGATATAACAGATTGATTTGATATAATATTTTACTTTATGCAATATGTGCGTAAAATGTCCATAAATTGGTATTCCCATTCTATACAATGTATCTATACATTGCATCTAATT
>NW_015666179.1:212863-232354 GCF_001515625.1 Sinocyclocheilus rhinocerous
ATTTTCAGCATCATTACTCCAGTCTTCAGTGTCACATGATCCTTCAGAAATCATTCTAATTTGATGCTCAAGAAACACATTATTATTATCTATGAAAACAGTTCTGCTGCTTAATACTTTTATAGAAACTTTGAAACTTTTTTTTCAGGATTCTCTGATTAAAGAAACTCTCTGAAACTTCAAAAGAACAGCATTTATTTGAAATAGAATTTTAGCTCTATTTTAAGACTTTACTGTCACTCTTGATCTATTTAAAGGCAGAGTGAGGGATTTCTGGTAGCCAATGTTTATATTTGAAATCACCAAAACAAACACGGCCCTACCCCAAAAGGGTCTTGCCCCTATTTTGATAGCTCCGCCCCACATATACGTACGCAACCCAGGCAACGATTAGTTCTGTGAAACAAAGCAAAACCAATGTTACACTGTGTCTACGGACGTGAGCGGCGCGGTGCAACAAATCCCCGACAGAAAACTGCTGCCGGGTTCTATTTATGACGTGCTGACATACATTTCAAATGGTTTTCAACGGTCGTTTGACCTCTTTCTCGCGTCCAGTGTAGGCAGACTTTAGTTGTTGTAGACACGGTGTTACTCACCTATTGAGAAGAAACAAAGCAACCTCGGCGTCCGATCGCAGGCCTCCGCTCCTTGAGTTCTCTCCAGCGCTGGAAAGCTGATCCGATATTTACACGGGTCCTACTTCTTGCCTTATCGTTCCGCAGACGTTTTCCTCTTTTGTTTTTTATCCGCCATCTCTATCTTTCTGTCGCTCGGCTCGGCTAATGTCCGTCCCATGCACTGAACGCGCTCTCCTCCACATCACGAGTAGACACGCCCCTTATTGCTGATTGGCTACAAGTTTGTTTTGCTATTCGGCCCGAATCAGTTTTCTAAAGTGTTTTTGAAAAATCACATACCCTGCCTTTAATAAACAGAACTGCACACATCCCGCGGAAGAACATTCCAACCTGAGCTACTTCTCTAAGTTTATGTCTCTGGCGATTCACGCAGGTATGTGTTACTCCGCAGCGGTGACGACCCGACCAGGCTACAATAGTCCAAATATAAGTACTTATTATAAGTGTACTGTAGTGATTCGGAATAAGACAAAAACGCGGTTTGGAAGATGAATTCATGATGTACTCGCTCATTATTTACATTTTGCAAATTTTGAACACAGAAAAAGTTACATAGTGCTGCTTTAACAGTTTCTCAAAATGTGTTAAAATTCATTAATACATACATTACCGTTAAAAAGGTTGGGGTCTTGAAAGATGTCACCAATGCTCACCTAATTTGAATTTATTTGATCAAAATAAAGCAAAACAATAATGTTTTGAAATATAAGTACAACTGTATTCTATTAAAAAAAAGTTTTTATTCCTGTGATGGCAAAGCTGAATTTTCAGCAGCAACTCCAGTCTTCAGAAATCATTCTAATATGCTGATGTGGTTCCTAAAAACATTTCTTAATATTATCAATAATAAGAAGACTTGAGTTGCTTAATATTTTTGTGGAAAGAGTGATATATTTTTTCAGAATGATTTAATGAATAGAAAGTTCAAAAGAACAGCATTTAAGTAGTATTTTGACACATTTGATTAATTTAGTGCATGCTTGTTGAATAAAAGTATTATTTTGTTTTAAAAAAATCTTACTGACCCCAAAGGTTTGATTTGTATTGTACATGATCTATTTTTATTTTGTTGCAGATGGTTCAGACAAATCAACGATCATTTTCGTGTCCGGGGTTGCTCTTACATTCTGTACAAACCTCATGGGAAGCACAAGACAGCAGGAGAGACAGGTGTGTGAATTTTGAATTCGAGTCTCCAACTGCATATTATTCTACAAATATACTTTTGATGTAATGTGTTGAGCAGACAGTATTATAGCTTTCTTTCAGATATAGTTATTGATATTGATATAGATATTGTCAGAAAGTACTTTAGCAGCATGTTGTAGAGCATGTTCCTTCATTCTAGCTGAGGGGGCGCTGCTGAAGCTGACGCAGGGACTTAAAGACGAATCCATGGCCTACATTTACCACTGTCAGAATCACTACTTCTGTCCTGTGGGCTATGAAGCCACACCACTAAAGGCAGCCAAAGCATACAGGTATGATGTACAGCAACTTTGGCTTTCATTTACTGCTTCATTAGTTCAAGTTAGGTTGTTATTGTTGAAAGAAAAAAAATAAAATCAGTTAATTTGCACTTCCAAAACATACATTTTATTTTTAGCAGTGAACTTTTATGTGTGCCAGAAAATGTTTATATTGTTTTCTTTTTTCCTTTTTGTCCATTAAATGTAAAGTTTTTATGATGTGTATGTTTTAACATCACAGAATGGCAAATATTTTTCAGTGCAAACACACACATGTACACTACCGTTCAAAAGTTTGGGCTCTGTTTTTTTTTTTTTTAAAGAAGTTATTTATTAAGGATGCATTAAATTGATCAAACATGACAGTAAATATATTTATAATGTTACAAAAGATTTCTATTTCAAACAAATGCAAATGTCAATATAGATATTGTCAGAAAGTACTTTAGCAGCATGTTGTAGAGCATGTTCCTTCATTCTAGCTGAGGGGGCGCTGCTGAAGCTGACGCAGGGACTTAAAGACGAATCCATGGCCTACATTTACCACTGTCAGAATCACTACTTCTGTCCTGTGGGCTATGAAGCCACACCACTAAAGGCAGCCAAAGCATACAGGTATGATGTACAGCAACTTTGGCTTTCATTTACTGCTTCATTAGTTCAAGTTAGGTTGTTATTGTTGAAAGAAAAAAAATAAAATCAGTTAATTTGCACTTCCAAAACATACATTTTATTTTTAGCAGTGAACTTTTATGTGTGCCAGAAAATGTTTATATTGTTTTCTTTTTTCCTTTTTGTCCATTAAATGTAAAGTTTTTATGATGTGTATGTTTTAACATCACAGAATGGCAAATATTTTTCAGTGCAAACACACACATGTACACTACCGTTCAAAAGTTTGGGCTCTGTTTTTTTTTTTTTTTAAGAAGTTATTTATTAAGGATGCATTAAATTGATCAAACATGACTTTGCATCACAGGAAGCTACATTTTAAATTATATTTAAAATAAAAAGTTATTTACAATTTTGTAATATTTCACAATATTACTTTTTGTACTGCATGTTTTGATCAGATAAATGGAGCCTTGGTGAGCATTAGAACCCAAAAGGGCAAGTGACAAACAGCCCAAAAATCTCTCGCACAGCACCAGTATTATTACATTATGAAAAGTCATGCAAATGTAGAGGAAAACTATTAACTTCTACCACTTTTATAAGACCCTGTTCCTCTAATCAAGAATGAAGCTCATTTCTTTCTTTCTTTCTTTTTATAGGGGGCCACTGGCACTTAATGAGATGGAGCACTGGATACTTATTGGTGAACCAAGCAGGAAACACCCTGCAATCCACTGTAAAAAGTATGGTTAATTTTTATGGAATAGTATTCCTTGGTGAAGTTATAAATATATATCATGACGCTCAAATTCTGACCTTTTTTTACTATCAGATGGGCAGATATTGTGACAGATCTGAACACTCAGAATCCAGAATACTTAGACATTCGCCACATAGAGAGAGGCATTCAGTATCGCAAAACCAAAAAGGTAAGAAACTTCAGGACTATGGTGATGGTGCTTCTACAATAATCTGAATATTATAAAGAATTATGTGTCTAGGAAAGTGTCTGAATGTGTGCTGTGAAGTATTGAAGCCCTGCATAATTCCTGATATCTTCATAGGTTGGAGGCAATCTGCATTGCATCATGGCCTTCCAGAGAGTCAACTGGCAAAAGTTGGGACCGTGGGCACTGAATCTGGAAAATCTGAGGCATGATCTCCACCATCAGGCGCCAGAACACAGAGGTCAAGCTGCGACAGAGGACGGTTCTGAGGAGCGAGCGATGAAACGCCTGGGTAGGTCCCTCAGTACGGGGAACAAGTCTGACAATGCCTGGAAGCGTTTGTCCAACACAGCAGAGTACAGGCACAGAAGTTCTCCAGACAGTGACCTAGATGAAGACACAACTGACTAAATCTAAAGTGTCCAACCCTCCTCCTAAAGAGCCCATTGGGTTTTCAACCATTTTAAACAAGGATATTTACCTTCCCAGGTTGTTAGCAACAGTACAAAAGTTAGAATTACATATCATAGATGAAGTTGCAAGCCAAATGGTGTGGTTAATGCTCTGGTAACCATAAGGAAGAAGCCATAAGCTTTTGTGGAGGACATCCCTGTAATGTCACTATTTTACAGCTATGTAAAACAAATTCCACAGCCCTCAGAAATGTGCCGTTAAATTAAGTTTAAAAATACTTCACAATGGCTCTCTCGCCAAGACGTTGAGTCACTTCCTGTAGGTCAAAATGCTGCTTTCTTTAAACTTATTGTGGATAAATGAATCATTAAATAAATGTGCAGTTAACTGCACTAAAGGTGTGGTCACATGTACCATTGTTATGCAGGTGAAATCCAGCAATTTCAGTAGGAATCCACACAATCTGGAATTTCATGTAATTGTGAAAGATTTCCCCGGTTTTTACAGTTGGTCACACCATGTTGACCAACAGAAAGCTGCTTGGTTTGAAAGTGATAGTGCTTCATATATTGCTACACTATACACAGTGGACAATTTGTGACTGCACCTTAAGTGTACCAAGAACATGAAGCGAATATTTGATTTTCAGATCAATAGCATCATTCCATTTGAGTTATATGCTATTTGGTGGATTTATATGCTATTGATGGTAGATCATTGGAGTGAAGTATGGACTGAAAAATTATTCATTTGCATAATGTGCTTGCAGAAAACTCAACACAACATAAAAGACTTTTTATGACAACAAAAACGTTTTTCATGAAGACTAGTTCTACTATTGCATAAACAAAAATGGCTTTATTAGTGTAAGTATAAAAAAATACAAACAAAGTGAAGGTCATCATAAAGATATCAGACTGTTTAATGATGTGACCATTTAATGGATCAGATTCTGGTTATCATTAAGTGACATAGTCCAATAAGATGGTGCCATCTTGTTGTAAATAGCAACTTGAAGGATTACACTCCCGTTCTTTGTGAAACGCTGTGAGCTAAGATTGCATGATTGCTTCCATGACATGTGAATTGTGATTTGTTTTTCCTTTAACACAGCAACATCTTGTGTATAATGTTAAAGTCATCACAAATCTCATACTCATGTGACTCTAGTGTATTATTATTGTATTCTTTTTATTTATAAATAAAATATTTATACACCTTCTTACACATCACTGCATTATTTCAGAATAAACTAAATGATGTCATGTTGATTCATGAGTCACGGCTAGGCATGTAGTTGTTGTTTCAGCTCAGTTATATCAGCAGGACCAACACGGCAGCAGCCACCTGTTGACAGAAATCAGCTGTGTGTGAGTCGGCGCAACAGGAAAGAACAAGTCATAGTATAGGTTTACAGTAAAGCTTATTTACTGGTACAAAAAAATACCAACCAATCCACAAAGCCCCTTGTTCTTTCCAGTCGAGACTTAGTTTGGCAAATGACGTCCGTTTCTCGGTTTTCCATCTGAAATAGCCACTTACATAATGAAACTATTGAGACAAATTGTCAATTATGATCAAAGTAAATAAGTTCTGGGTTCCCACGTTTTACCAATCAGTTTCCATGATTTTGCAGCCATTTGTGGTTATTGGATTGTTTTATTTTTTTATTTACACTATCATTTATTTTAAGTCTCTTATGCACGCCAAGGCTGCATTTATATAAAAACAACACTAATATTGTAAAATATCATTACAATTTTAAACAACTGTTATCTGTTTTAATAGATCATAAATGTTATTTATTCATATGGTAAAGCTGAATTTTTTAGCAGCCATTACTCCAGTGTTCATTGTCACATGATCCTTCAGAAATCATTCTAATATGCTGATTTGATGCTCAAGAAATATTTCTTATCAATGTTGAAAACAGTAAGTAAATTAATTTTTTTAATATAGCACATTTCAAGACATAAAAATATAAATATATTCATAAAATACTAAAAAGATGAATGCTTGTGCTGATTAATATTTTTGTGGAATCCATGATACTTTTTTAGGATTCTTTGATGAATAGGAAGTTCAAAAGAACAGCCTTGATTTGAAATTGTATTTATTTTGATAAATAAATGTATTTAAAAAAAATCTAACTGATCCCAAACTTTTGTCATAAAAAGAGAGATGGAGCAAAGAGCAATCATCTAAGATAGGGGATTTCTGTGATGAAATAATAAAATATAAATGTCCATGTTTTTTTTTCCATCCAGGTCAGGAAAATTTAATTTTTCAATGGAAACAAAACCAATGGCAATAATAACTTTCTATTCTAACTTACTGATTAACCTTACCCTGTCTTGGGGTCCCATCCTTCTCCACTATTAGGGTAGACCACCCAGCCCAAATCTGCTTTCTTGTGTGACTTGGCTGACTCTAGAAGCGGTTTCACTATCGGAGCGGGACAGCAGTTCACCCCCACTGCAACCAGCTGTGAGGACCTACAAGCCACCTGAACCGCCTCAGAAAATCTCCTCCCGCTTGAAATATTATGAATGTCCTGAAACACATTAATTGCATTAATAACAATGTCTAACTCATTTGTTTTAATCAGAGCATAAGCAGTTGCAAGTGTTTTATGAATGAAATTTGTTGCTGGATATCATGACATGTAATGCAGTGTATATCCATTAATATCAGTCACCTTACAAGAAAATGAAAGCCAGGCTTTAGCTTCTGGAAATTCTCTGAGTACTTCCACCAAAGCCTCCGCCTCTTTGAGACCTGGAATGGTTTCCATGGCAACAATATCAGCGCCGGCTTTTACTAAGCACTGGATCTGTGGACGATGCCAGTCTTTCAGCTCCTAAGACAAAAGAGAAAACATGCACTTGAAATTCTAATGTGATGGCAGATTTGGTGGACCAAGAGTTTCAGCCTGCATTACCTCCATTGTCATCTTGTCCTCATAGGCCCCTGTATACTCAGACCCATCATGTAAAAATGCCCCATATGGTCCCACTGAACCCGCAACCACAGGCTCTCTTCTGTCTTCTGGGGGAATTTTTCATTTTAGATTAAATTGTAGCTGGTGTCTCTACATTTTCTCCAGAAACTAGACAGAATTCATGATTTAGTAGGCTTGCACACACCTGATATGGGTGAGTGAGACATGAACTCACGGACTGTCTCTTTTGCCAGTTGAACCCCTGACATTATCGTCTGCTGCGCCTCCTCAGGCCGGAGACCAAGATATTTCACAAATCCCTCAATGCTGGCTTGATATGTGGCAGTTGTTATGACATCAGAACCGCTTTGAAGATATCTATTAAAACAAGTCTAATCAATCATTCATTAAATATTAAATAGTTCTTAGAAGTCATAGAAGAGGCATACAGAAATACTGAATGACTGACAGGATGGAGAATTTAGGTTCAAAATTATAAAATTTACATACATGTAAGAAGGTATTACAGTAAAAACAGTAATATTGTGAAATATTGTTAAAATTTACAATGACTTTTCCATTTTATATATATATATATATATATATATATATATTGTAGCGTTCTCAGACAATTGTTATATATAATACAGCAATTATTAAAAGAAATATTCACAAATATTTTACATCAAGTAAACACTTCACTTACACTTACACTTCAGGCATTGTTTGACAACTCACGTACAGAACATAATAATGAAGCCTGTAATTACCTGAAATGTACGTCCTTAATGGCCTCTGGGTTTGTATGCAAAATTCTTGCACTCCATAGTGGATCTCCCTGCAAATACAATATATGCGTGATTAAACTTGTGATTGTTAACAATAAGTTTGTGTAATAGTACCTACCTGTAACTGAAATCCACTTGCTTCAAGTTCTGTTGCCAGACCTCCATCTAGAATGAACGGACTGGTATCCATTTTGACCGATGTGGTTCGTGGAAATACCTTTGAAGTGCAAACCTCAACTAAACATTAAATCACGTTTGAAATATAGCCAAAAGACCTTTGTCTCACATTGTCGCAGATTTGCAACTTTTTAAGCTAAACCTAAATTTAGAAGCACGCTAAATTGTAGCCAATTGCTTAACAGTTCTGGTAAGCAGCAATGCATAACACTGAAGCGAAGCCAGTGTCAAAGTCCACACATAACAACAAACCCATGTGTGAGTGGCATTTGGCGGTAAAGGTCAGAAACTACTACTTCCGGGTTACAGTAAGACTCGGATAAGCAAAGTATTGGCTCCCCAAACGTCTGTTTACTCACCAGACTTTAAAGTCGAAAGCAACTGAATGTTAAAAACCTACGGAATATAGTTAGGAGTTCACAGGCGGTATGGTTTATTATTTTATTTGGCGGTAGCCCGTTTGATGTTGTTGCTATGGTGATGGGACTTAACAGCGAGGCGAAAGGAAGACAATCAACCGTCTGTTAAACAGCAATCAACAAATATTATCATTCCTTTAAAGAAATCAGACATGGTAAGTGGGAGAGTATGTTTTTCTAGTCTTTAGATATTAGTAATAAAGGACTGAACTCATATGATCATGAATGTTTGTTGTGGTTTTGGCGGAAGTCGTTTCCTTTTTAAAAATGTTGTTTTTTTCTCTGAAAGAAACGCAAGTCACATAAACCATTGAGATTGTATGTGTTGTGTGCACTAAATATAAAATACCATATGTACATTCTCATGTATACATCTCATGTAAACTGTAATAGAGCGATGCATTAAGTCATAGCCAATAGACACGAATCTTGGCTATTTAAATCCTAGTTAACGTTAAATCAATGAAGACAATTCATAATCAGTTACAAAGCAAAACAGTTTTGTAACTGCATCATTTGTAAACTAATTTTCTGAATGCTCTCATTTGATCTACCACTAGATGTCAGTATTTGCCTCCTTAATTGTTCTTCGAGAAACAAAAAGTTTTCAAAAGAAAGCTCAGACTTCGTTTCACTGACTGAATGTAGTTTTGGCAGGTTTCAGAAAGCTGCTTAACTGTTTTCCAACTGTATTTGAAAACTAGCTGTCTGGCTTCAGGCTCTACAACATCATACTGAAGATGGAGGATGCCATTTTCCACTGAAATTCATTGAAATTATAGATCCAGTTCAGCCAGAAGCTTTAATGTCATTAAGTGGAATAATATGCTTTTTTAGTGTCATTAGCTCAACAATCTAAACCTTGTTATTCTGTGGGTAACAGGATACTTTCGCCATCATCTTCTTGCTCTGTTGTACTCATACGCTATGTTTATTTTCCAATTCACTTTCTGTCTCCTTAAGTAGTGTACATTGATCCATCTCCATGCAGACAGCATGAAATGTTTGCAGTGATAGCATAGGGCAACAGCAGGTGTCTGAGAAAGTCTCAGCTTCCAAAGAAGGGCTCTGAGAGGAAAGCCCTATTTTTCAGAGTGTTAGAGGTGGCAGATAAGCCCAGCTATTTCCAGTTTGATCTGGCCAGGATCATTAACCGGGAGTCTGTGATTTTGTTGTGCTGGAATGTTCATTTAGAGCCCCCTCAAAGCTCCTTGATTTCTGCTTTCATTCCATTCAGATAAAAACAAAACAAAACAAAACAAAAAAAACATTTTTTTTTATGATGCTTTCTCTTAAGAACAACAGATAGGCAGCACTTTGCTGTGCTAATATTGGAGAAAAAACCTTCTATATTTCTTCTTAGACGTACAGATGTCCTCAGGTAACTTTGGCCCCATGCAGAATGTGGAAATATAGCTCTCATTTTGCACAAAGCTGTCTGTCACATGCTGCAGGGGGTGACTACCCGCCGAAACACACTCTTTCAGACTGGAAAAAAGCCACCAAACACCGCAGTAGTCTTGATCATGAAAATGTAGGCTAGTGGGTTAATATTATTAGTTGTGTCTGTGTCATATTCTAGTTACAAATATGCACTGCAAAAAAATGATTTTAGTACAAATGATTTTTGTCTTGTTTTCTACTATAAATGTCTAAACACTATTAAATTAAGATACATTTACTTGAGAAGCAAATTGACTTGAGATATTAAGTCGTTTTCTGAAAAACATTTTTATTTTTATTTTTTTCAAAATATGAGTTTATGCTTTGCATCAAAAGTAATGCTTAAAACGAGAAAAAAATATCTGTCAGTGGGATAAGAAAAATAAACTTAATTCAAGATTATTTTTCTTACCCCATTGATATTTTTGTCTTTTCTACTATAAATGTCTAAACACTATTAAATTAAGATACATTTACTTGAGAAGCAAATTGACTTGAGATATTAAGTCGTTTTCTGAAAAACATTTTTATTTTTATTTTTTTCAAAATATGAGTTTATGCTTTGCATCAAAAGTAATGCTTAAAACGAGAAAAAAATATCTGTCAGTGGGATAAGAAAAATAAACTTAATTCAAGATTATTTTTCTTACCCCATTGATATTTTTTCTCGTTTTAAGCATAAACTTGGATAATTTTTTTAGAAAACAAGTCTTAATATGACTTTTTTCCAAACAACATTTTAGAAAAAAAAAAAGAAAGAAACCTTAAGTAATTTTCCTTAAAGTAAATGTATCTTGATTTAAAAAAAAAACATACAGTAATAGAAAAATATAGACAAACATCCTAAGTAACAATCAATATTTTCAGTATGCAAATTGTTTACTGTTTAGTGCTTTGGGGAAAAAAAAAAGTTTTGCCAGTCTTCACATTTATTTTTACCTATCGCTGACTGGTGTAAGGCCTCAAGGAGGTGATAATAACAGGTATTTTATATAAAAATAATATTTTTCAGACCTGTGCTTCAGCATATTTGTATAAAGAAGGCTGTTCATTGTCAATATTATCTCTGTCACAGCTGACTGAGGGGTAAGAATAGCCTGTGTAGGCCCTGGAAGAGGCCCTGTTAGATTCAAGGTAGCTCAATTACGTTAAAGGGATTCTCACTGAGTCTGTACGGTTTGATGAGTGAGAGAATTTGTGTTATGTTGCAGATACACTAATGATCTGTTGTTAAATTAGTTAGGATAATGTGATGCCATGTTTGGGCTCAGTGTTGACATCTTGCCTCTATCAATTAGCGAGCAAGTGGCCTGGAGGATGGATGGCATAGTGGCTAGAAATGCAACATGATTAAAGCACTGCCTACTGATGATGATTATCTGCCAGTTATTATGTCAGTTATTATGAATATGCATAAGTCTTATGAGTATATTTGCTTGACTTTGGATGTCCACTAATCAACAGACAATTAGCAGATAACTTCTCAGATAATTTCATGGGCTCAGTTATATGCCCCTGAATCACAGCCTGTGCTATGAATTTCACCCACAAGGTGGCAATCTGCATGGAACAGAGATCACACCAACATGCTCACTCCATGTTTTGTTCAAGGGCACCTCTGAGTTGGTGTCAAGGTGAAATCAGCCACTTTATAGTGAAACAACAGTAAAACTCACATAGATTTTGATGTAGTCTGTATAAAATACTTATGGAATCTTGGCTATGACTAGGCCTAATACTTATTTTTATGAAAGTGGCGATATCCTGAGGGTCCTACTTTAGAGCAATTAATTTTTTTTTTTTTTTAAAGATTTACAGTGCCTCTGTCAGTGAATATTTTATTAAATATTTATCACATGCATTTGTATTCAAAGCAATATTTTTGTCTAAACAATTATCCACACATTATGCTATATATATATATTAGGGCTGCACAATTAATCAAATTTCTAATCGCAATTACAGATGCCACAATTACGTTTTGCAAACGTTACTGGATATAAAAAAAACTCCACTAATTGTTCCATTACTATTAAAGAGAGCTTTTATTGCTTGTCACTTTTTCGAGATGGTCCTCACTGCAGAACACAAGATCCAGGGGGTGAGGTTGGATCCAGATCCAACTCCCACCTTACATATACCTAAACCTACCCGTCTCCCACCCCCTGATCCCTAAACCCATCCATCTCCACTCCTAAACCCACCCATCTCCACCCCTAAACCTACCATCTCCACCCCCTAGATGTGGATCCAACCCCGCCCCCTGGATCTTTTTTCTGCAGTGAGGGGCTACTAACTTTTTCACTTTGTGTAGGATTAGGACATTGTGTTAGGGTATTTGGTTATTTTGTTTAGTTTTTTAAATTATTTTTTTAGTACAGGGCTCCAGACTGCGACCAAATTTTTTCTGCCAGTGCGACTAATTTTTGTGACCACCTCGTTGTCCAACTCATAAGCGCTGCCATTTCTGTTGCATCTGAGAACAATGCGGACCGTTTATCAGCTCGGACCGCGAAGCAAACAAACTTGTCCAAGCTCAGAACAGCTTTACTCGAGAGCCAAAGTTGATTTCACGACACTGTTACTGCACAGATGCAACAGTGCTGCGAGATCCTGTGAAAAGCGTTTGAATTCGCCGCACAATGATAAGGTTGCTGCGAGATCTTGTGAGAATCATTCAAATTCTGCACAGAATTCTCTGTTATAAACTGCGCTGACATACGTCAGGAAACCAGAAGCGGTAACGCTAACTGTAACCATGGTGTTGTGGTAGAAATAGTCGAATGCATTACATTATTCATTTCAGGGTTTGTACAACCTTTTGAGAGAGAAATTCAAGCACTTTTCAATGACTTTCAAGCATTTAACACAACTATTTCCAGCACTTTAAAGCTCTAAAATGATCCAGTTTGAATGTTATTTTTAATGGGATGACCAAAATATACTTTGTGGTAAACGCTTATGTAAAATAAAATAAAAAAATACATCAAATCACAATTATAACCAGTAGACGGCAGCAGAGGAGCATTTATTGGCTTATTAGTCATTTATTTTTACTTTTTCTCTATATTTTGAAATGATAAAATCACTATTATAAAATATCAAATCATCAAGAAATCAGATTTTGTCAGAATTTTACACTTTGTATGAAGAAAGAAAAGTCACAAAGTGCCTTGAAAAACAAACTTTTCTTCAATTTGCTACTAAATCACACATAATCACTGAAGTTGGTCAGTTCCATATACTAGAAGAATAATGGTACATTTAATAAGAGTGGAATATATATCAAAATAATAATAGATTTTGCACCTATTACTGTTGTTAATGAAAGTAAATTTTGTATGCATCTTAACTCAAGCTTAGTGCTTTACTGTCAAATCTGTATAAACAATAAACAAAAGAAAAATAAACAAGAAATGAACATGTAATATTATTAGTAACTGCACTTATTAATGCAAAACAATAGTAATTTTATGATTAAATGATCTATATTTTAATACTCCCGCACACCACCCCCAGCGCTACCAAATCTGCTCTTGGCGCCACCATCTGTAGAACTTAATGGCGCTGGTGCCACTGCTCTCAAATGTTAGTCTGGAGCCCTGTAGTAGTAAAAATATAAAGGGACATTCTAAAAACTCTTGGAATTTTATCTCCCCCAGGCCCCGTGAGTAGGCTATAGCATAAAGGCACCTCCTCATCATAGGGCCACACATAACATTTCCGGGTTGCCCCTCTAATGACGACTCTATGAATTTAAAATGTATTATCTGAAGTCTATTGATAGTTTCTATATTTGTGCAGCCCTAATGTTTGCATGAGTGTGTAGTGCACTGTTTCAGGAGCAGTAGCTCCAGCAGCTGGAGAATGGCTCCCCATTTGCAGCAGAGCTCCCCAGGGGACCAAAGGGCTGATTCAAGATCTGAACCTCTGACTCAGCTTGTTAACAGGCCCAGCTGTCCGTCTGTCCTGAGGGTCAAAGCGCGGCTGTTGTGACTCCCTGTCCAAGCATGAGGGTCAGATCGTGACATTCCCCTGCCGTGCCTGGCTTGATTGTGTGTTGTGTTATGCACAGGATGAGCGCTTTGCCTTTCTGGCTGAGTGGTACGACCCCAGTGCTGCTCTCCTGCGACGATACCAGCTGCTCTACTACCCTAAAGATGGCTCTGTGGAGATGGTGCGTTCCTATACTCAGATTTCAGACCCTGACTTCCAGCTATGTTTGAGATTTGTCCATTCACACGCATGCTTCTCTTCATATAGTTTGATATGAAGAACCAGCGCACCTTTCTACGGAGGACCAAGTTTGATGAGATTCATCCAGAGGATCTGTTTGTTGGCAACCGAGTAAACGTCTTTTCCCGTCAGCTGAACCTCATAGGTTACGGGGATCAGTACACAGCCAACAAACTGGGCAGTAAGAAGGAGAGGTACTTTTTCCTGAAGGCCACTGCTGAGGCAGAACTTGTCTTTCCAAACCTGTATGACTTTCTTCTGCAGAACACAAAAAAGATACTTTGAAGGAAGTCTCATTGATTTCTGTTTTATGGCCCAAAAAAAAAAAAACAGTGAGACACATCTTTTATGTTTCTCAAAAGAAAGAAAGCCATGCAGGTTTAGATCATCAGGTGAAGTAAATCCCTTTATCCCTTTAAAAGAAAAGTTCACACACGCACACAAATAAATTGTTAAAACAAAAGTAATCAATTTGACTTATGCACTATATCCAAATCTTCTGAAGCCATGCAATAGTTTTGGGTAACAAAAGACCTACATTTATGTCATCATTTACTGATAATGCTTCCTTTTCATCTCTTACATCAATCACATTCACACTATTTCCAACTGCTCTTTCTCTCCTTTGAAATTCATGGTGACGTGCCATGAATATAAATTTGGGAAAGATTACAGAGGGACAGACTCAAGGCAATATGCACTCTTCAAAGTAAATTTGAACTGGCTACTCAAATGACTGCTGTTGTTTAGTCAGAGCATCATATCTAGTACTGTAACAGCAGCATTATCTAATGCTTAGGGTCAATTTAAAATATAATTTCAAAGATTAAAGAATTCCTTTTTAAAGAAATGCTTTAGAATTTGTATTAAAATGTAGCTAGACTTTCAGATTAAATTGATGATAACTCTTTTAATTAATATGTTTTAATTAAACATGAATATGTTTTTTTTTTAACATTAATATGTTTCTTTTAATTAATAGTAATGTTTATCAACCAGCCTTTGTAAAGTCTCTGACAGCAGCAGTTGTCGATTTGTGTAAGTAATTGGCATTTTCTGTTATCATTGTTTCTATAATGAAAATAATAGCAAGAGCTAAATATTCATGGTGCTGAATGGCTACAATATGTATGTGTTGTCTTTGTCTCAGATAGCCTTATATGTGTGCCTGTGTTTAATGTACTGGGCAAAAAGTTTGGCATCTTTGTCTTGCATTTTATAAATATCTCAAAAAATTCTTCATGCTATAAAATGCTATTAAATATTATGTACATATTGCTATTAAATACATGCACACACACTCACTCACTAAAACAATTTACTCTAAACAAATCCCATTTTAGATTATATAGGTTACAATTTATATCCATGTTGGTTCATCCCTGGCACTTTTAACATTAATATGTTTCTTTTAATTAATAGTAATGTTTATCAACCAGCCTTTGTAAAGTCTCTGACAGCAGCAGTTGTCGATTTGTGTAAGTAATTGGCATTTTCTGTTATCATTGTTTCTATAATGAAAATAATAGCAAGAGCTAAATATTCATGGTGCTGAATGGCTACAATATGTATGTGTTGTCTTTGTCTCAGATAGCCTTATATGTGTGCCTGTGTTTAATGTACTGGGCAAAAAGTTTGGCATCTTTGTCTTGCATTTTATAAATATCTCAAAAAATTCTTCATGCTATAAAATGCTATTAAATATTATGTACATATTGCTATTAAATACATGCACACACACTCACTCACTAAAACAATTTACTCTAAACAAATCCCATTTTAGATTATATAGGTTACAATTTATATCCATGTTGGTTCATCCCTGGCACTTTTTTTTTTTTTTTACTTTCGGATTTGCTTTTTATGTTCATGTCTTGTGTCTTCTTCAGGACTTTGGCTATGATTAAGCCGGACGCTGTCACAAAAGTTGGCGACATTATTCAGATGATTTATGATGCCAACCTTATTGTCACCAAAGCCAAAATGACCAAACTTACATGGTAAGCCATTTATGTTTTAAGAAACAGACTTGTTAAGAAATAATGATATTGGGATCAGGCCTTCAGCAATTTTTCAGTTGGTACAAAGAAAAGGAGGCCTCTGGAATTCTTGCTTAAGGCAGTTTATGCCTAATTATGCTAATGAGGTATTTCAGTAACCCAAGAATGATTTCTCAGAATTTGTGATGGGTGGATATGACAAAGTCACTTCTTCAGGGAAAAAAAGTATATCACAGCAAAAATCATGCACTGCTTGCTCTATGCATTAACCTGTATATCACTGGCATACACTTGTTCTTCTCGGAGCCCCTGACCATTTTTGCACACACAGATTAAGTCAGGAATGAAACATAAAAATGTTGCACACTCTGTTCTGTATTCTGAAACACTTTACACTGTAATTCTTGCAAAGATCAGAGCTTCTCATTAGTAGCTGCCTTTGCACAGTACCAGGAATGGATTATATTCACAGCACAATGCAGCAATTATTAACTGAGGTAGTGAGAAAGGGAGAGCATTAGAGAGAAGAGGCAGTGTTTAAAGTTGCTGTTGCAGACATTATTTCTTTGGCCTGTTTTGTAAAGGTCAGTCTATGGTTTATAAAAATTGTGGTAATATGGGCGCTGGTAGACTAAAAGTTAAAGATCTTGGCTGCTAACACAAAGACAGTGTGTTCAGTCGCAGGGAGAAGTGACCAAGAACTGGGGAGTTACTGAAGTCACAATTTTCCTCAAGTAAAATTGTGCCCTTGGGCAAATCAGCCCAGATTGCTCCACAGGATTTGACCTCCAGATTAGAGTTGTTAAGAGTAAATCTGAGGACATTTTCAGGTGATTTCAGAGTAAAATGGCTTTAAATGGCTTGGTGACCTTGGAGCTTTAAAATACAATATCTGTACATTAGTAGTTATTATTTTAATGCATTTACTATGTAAACATCATAACAAATATTTAAATGTAATAATATGGAAAAAGAAAGCCCAAGCCAGTGTTATTTTAGTATTATTTATATAGTACTATCGAATAGTATTTATTTAATTTTTAAACTGAAAATTAGTTTTCATAAAGAAAAATTTATTTAGTAAATTTGTTATGTGCTTTTTTCATTTTTATTAGTTTTTGTATTTTATATAGCTTAAATGTATTTTTATTTAAGTTTCAGTATTTATATTATGTATTTTATTTCAGCTTCATTACAATTCCCGAAAACATTTTTTATAGTTTTTAATAGTTTAATGCTTTTAGTTTTAGTTTTAGTTAACAGTAACAACACTGGCCCAAGCTGCAACTTTGCAAAAAAAAAAAAAGAAAGTCAGTTAATCTTGTATCAATCATAATAGCTTATGTTTTTTTTTTTTTAAACCTGGAGATCCTTATTGTATGAAGAGAAATAACATTTTGAGGCCTTTTGGATGTCTTCGTATATTTGTAGACATTTCACAGGAAATTGGCGTTTATGTAGTTGGCAGAAAATATGATGCAAAATGGCTACAGTGAATTTGAAGATTACTTTTTTTTCTATATGTCACTTTACATGTGGTTTAGTGCCACATTTCTTAAAGAATGGAAAATGCTGAGGGTTAATCTTTCCTTTTCCTCTTGAAATATGCTGACATGGAGAGTTTCTCTGATAGACTGTGTTGTTTTAGCCTGGTCAGGTTTTGCGGCTTTAACCTTTCCTCAAAGTACCAAACAGCTGTTCATTGACAGAGACAGTCCTTGTCAGGGAATGAAGATGTGGAAGTTGTGTTAAGCATATAATCTCATTTCTTGGACTAGTTGACACGTCATCAATTAAAAAAATTATATGGTATGGTATGAAGAGGAAAATTTTAGTTCCTCAATTTCGTATTCGTATTTCACTATAGGTGTCAGCCGAGAGATGGTGGGGTTTGGAGATCACTTATTAACCCTGTGTACTTTTATGGCTTTCTTACAGGAAGCAGGCAGCGGACTTTTACACGGAACATCAGTCAAAGTCTTTTTTCAAGTGAGTCTTTCCTGAGTCAATGATTGACTTGTATGTAAGGGCTGCTTTTGAAGGAGAATCTTGACACCTGAACCAACACTGAGATTGTCACAGTGACTTTGGCATGACTTTTCATGACACTGCGTGTTTTTAACCGCAAATTCAATTATAAACACCACAGCAAAATGTTGCTAAAGCCAGTTGTCTTCTTCAACAACAGTAATTTGGTGCAGTTTGTGAGCTCCGGTCCCGTGATTGCTATGGAGCTGATGGGGGATGAGGCAGTGTCTACCTGGAGAAAAGTTCTAGGCCCGACTGATTCTGGTGTGGCACAAAAAGATGCAGCGAATAGTCTTAGAGGCCAGTTTGGTACCGATGGCACTAAGAATGCAGGACATGGGTCCGACTCGTTGGCATCTGCTGCACGGGTAACAAAAAAGCAACTGTCAATAGCAATTAATCGAGCCCACAATCTTCTGTTGATCAGATTTTTCCCAGTAATATGCTAATAAAGGCAAAGGAAATGACTGGTGATGTGTTTTTAATTACAACTATATAGGAGCTGGAGTTCTTCTTCCCTTCTACTACTGGTCACGGTCCCTCCAACACAGCCATGTACTCAGACTGCACCTGCTCTATCATTAAACCTCATGCCATCTCAGAAGGTAAACCCACAACACACACTGACGATATACTCTATCTCTGTCTAATCAGGCATCTTTGAAATAACCTGCTATAGATGAGATATAGCATAGTTAATTATTTGCTATTTGTAATGTGCTGTTAGTAGTGTATTATTAACCCATCTCTGTTTATAAGTGCACATTATCATCAGAAGGACTATGACACTCCTGGTATGTCATACCCCATCATTCCTGTCCCAGATACTCACTCAGGCAATATTCTCTTAAATGCTGGTCCAGGAGTTCTGCTAATTCTCCAAAACCTTGCCATGCAACATGAGTGATTCTAGTGCCATTAGACCATATCATCTTGTTTCACTTCATACATGAAAGCAGCACATATTTGCTTTAGCCTCCATATTAACAGGTTACTGCTTTCACATTGCGCCATTAAGCAGCTTGGTGACGCATTTCAGAATTGTAGGTGCAACTGCCAGGGTTCCAACATTCTGGAAATATTAGAATTTTAAAGGGGTCCTATTATGCTCTTTTACAAAGTCTTGATTTTGTTTTGGGGGTGTACTAGAACAGGATCTCATACTAGGTTGTTCAAAAAACACATTATTTTTCACATATTTTACATTATTACAACACCTCTCTCCCTTGTCTGGCATGAACGGCTCGAATAGTTCCTGTATCAAATGAAAGCCCGCCTTCTGAAATACGAAATGTGCTGTGATTGGTTAGCTGGGCCAGTGTGTGTTGTGATTGGAGCACTCGGCGCCTGGTCGGGAAATGTCATGTCCCTTA
>NW_015666179.1:232715-253596 GCF_001515625.1 Sinocyclocheilus rhinocerous
AACCGAAAATTCAATTATAAACACCACAGCAAAAGGTTGCTAAAGCCAGTTGTCTTCTTCAACAACAGTAATTTGGTGCAGTTTGTGAGCTCCGGTCCCGTGATTGCTATGGAGCTGATGGGGGATGAGGCAGTGTCTACCTGGAGAAAAGTTCTAGGCCCGACTGATTCTGGTGTGGCACAAAAAGATGCAGCGAATAGTCTTAGAGGCCAGTTTGGTACCGATGGCACTAAGAATGCAGGACATGGGTCCGACTCGTTGGCATCTGCTGCACGGGTAACAAAAAAGCAACTGTCAATAGCAATTAATCGAGCCCACAATCTTCTGTTGATCAGATTTTTCCCAGTAATATGCTAATAAAGGCAAAGGAAATGACTGGTGATGTGTTTTTAATTACAACTATATAGGAGCTGGAGTTCTTCTTCCCTTCCACTACTGGTCACGGTCCCTCCAACACAGCAAAGTACTCAGACTGCACCTGCTCTATCATTAAACCTCATGCCATCTCAGAAGGTAAACCCACAACACACACTGACGATATACTCTATCTCTGTCTAATCAGGCATCTTTGAAATAACCTGCTATAGATGAGATATAGCATAGTTAATTATTTGCTATTTGTAATGTGCTGTTAGTAGTGTATTATTAACCCATCTCTGTTTATAAGTGCACATTATCATCAGAAGGACTATGACACTCCTGGTATGTCATACCCCATCATTCCTGTCCCAGATACTCACTCAGGCAATATTCTCTTAAATGCTGGTCCAGGAGTTCTGCTAATTCTCCAAAACCTTGCCATGCAACATGAGTGATTCTAGTGCCATTAGACCATATCATCTTGTTTCACTTCATACATGAAAGCAGCACATATTTGCTTTAGCCTCCATATTAACAGGTTACTGCTTTCACATTGCGCCATTAAGCAGCTTGGTGACGCATTTCAGAATTGTAGGTGCAACTGCCAGGGTTCCAACATTCTGGAAATATTAGAATTTTAAAGGGGTCCTATTATGCTCTTTTACAAAGTCTTGATTTTGTTTTGGGGGTGTACTAGAACAGGCTCTCATACTAGGTTGTTTTTACACATTTTACACATCATACACATTATTTTTCACATATTTTACATTATTACAACACCTCTCTCCCTTGTCTGGCATGAACGGCTCGAATAGTTTCTGTATCAAATGAAGGCCCGCCTTCTAAAATACAAAATGTGTTGTGATTGGTTAGCTGGGCCAGTGTGTGCTGTGATTAGTTAGCTGGGCCAGTGTGTGTTGTGATTGGCACCACTCGGCGCCTGGTCGGGAAATGTCATGCCCCTTACCATAGACACCTGCGAGCTTCAGTGTAAATATTGTATCAAATCAAATCAATTTGTGCGCGATTTAAACCCGGTTGATTGTAACCACTCTAAGTTTGTCTGCCTTGGGAAAGCTAGCATGTCACAAATCCCGGAAAATATGCGTTGTAGTCCAAACGAGTCGTTCATTGTAGGTTTTGAAAAATGATTTCTGTTAAATAAAATAGCTCCTTTTGAAGTGGACTTTGAGCTTTGTAACTTGGCAGATCTTTTTTTATGCAACATTACAGACTAACTGAAGTTGAAAAAGTGAAAAAGCATAATAGGACCCCTTGAAAACCAGACCTGGAAAAGTCATGAAAGTTTCTAAAATAATTATACAATTTTCTAATTATGGCTGTAAAATATGTTTGTCCTATATTTTGGCATATATATTTTCCATCTGGGAATGTTGCTTAAGTAGAGTGCCACACTTGCTCAGAAACCATTGTAATGACTGTTTTGTTGTGGTCTGTCTCTACAGAGCAAATTACTCTTCTGTCAATGACAGACATACAACCAAAAATTCCTGTTCAGTAAATCTGATTGAATGCAGACATATTTTTATATTTATGTTTATTAATTATGTTTATATTCTGTGCTTTGAAGTTTAAGTTATGTTCAGTGTAGATTCATGATCGTTTGCATTTAAAAGTGGTCTTTTGAAGACCAAGTAAATTAGACCAGACCAATGGAGAACTACTCTTTCAAAAAAACAATTTCTTCTCCAAAAAAGTCATCTTTTCAAAGTGACCCCAAAGTGGTG
Organism: Sinocyclocheilus rhinocerous; assembly: GCF_001515625.1. Classification (NCBI taxonomy): domain Eukaryota; kingdom Metazoa; phylum Chordata; class Actinopteri; order Cypriniformes; family Cyprinidae; genus Sinocyclocheilus; species Sinocyclocheilus rhinocerous. Next base: position 234,824 of record NW_015666179.1, read on the forward strand.
GATTTGGTGGAAGTGTAAAAACTCAGTTCTCATGAATGAAAGGAGCAATTTAGTTAGCGAAGGTGCTACTTCACAGTCATTTGGTCCTTTCGTGATTGTCTTATCCTTATGTAACTGTCTTCATTCCCTCCTGGCCTAGTGCTGTTTTGCTTGTTATATTTTGATGGGTATAAAACCTCCAAAGCCAGTGCGTACTCATAACCAAGCCTTCGCTCTGGATTTGTCCAAATCCATCTCCTGATCCCTGTTCATGGAGCATGCCGCCAGGGCACTGACCTGTGAAATCTTAAATCCTCTAGATAGGGCTGAGGTAGATATTTCACATAGTGGACGTGGACTAAGCAGGCCCCAAGTTGGTTTTGTACATTGCTGTGGGCTGATTAACCTGGAGGGAATGTTACACATAAACACACAGAGCCCCAACAACAGTTACAAGCACAAAAAATACATGCTTCTCACAGTTTTGACACACATGCTCTGTTGATTTTAAGGGTTTCAATCCTTCACTGATAACTTTGAATGTCCTTTTCATGTTGCATGTCTCACAGCCCCATCAAAATAACGTTCAAGAACATTCAGAAATGTCGGAATGTGTTGAAAAAAGAACACTGAATTTTAATTATCTCTTTTTGTTTCTACCAACATCATTTCCCCTGTTAGCATTGTGTCTCTTAGTCACCAAATTTTCCATCCAATCGTTCACCCACACTCATATTCCGACTACCAACCTCCTGCAGTGTGTCTGCTCTCTAGACCTCCAGCAAAAAAGTGCTGGCAACCAGTGATTTAAAGAGGATTGCAGCCCTGATTACCTTTTGATTGGAGATCTAGAGCCCACCAGGTTTGCAAAAGGAGTAAATAAAGTCCCCGCTGAGAGAGCTGCTACATGACTGTAATTAGACAGATTATGCGGCAGTCGATTTGTTTATTTTTTCAGGATAGTCATGTGGCTTGGTTCAACATAACTTTTGGATTATAGACTACAATAGCATGTTGTTAGCATCACTCAACTGTATTTTCACTCAAAACTATAGTTTCACTCTATGAAATATCACATTGCATAAGATTGGAATGTGTGATTGTATGTTTTCCATTTCTCGTCACAGGGCCGTCATCACCAACCCATGTAAATTTTGTCCTGTGCCCTAAGCAGCAGCACTGCTACAAACTAAAAACATACACAATATATTGTGTATTTTATTGTATTCTCTACAGTTTAAAAGTTTGGGGTTGGTAAGATTTTTTTTAATGTTCTTGAAGTCTTTTATGCTCACCAAGAATGCATTTATTTGATCAAATTTAGGTTACACTTTATTTCGATAGTCCACTTTAGACATTCTATTAACTATAAGTAACTAATAAAAATGGTAATATTATGAAGTATTATTAGAATTTAAAATAATTGTTTCTATTTTAATATATTTTAAAATGTATTTTATACCTGTGATGGCACAGCTTCAGTGTCAGGGATTCATCACAGTCACTGCAGTCACCAGCCAGGATAATCACCCGATCACAGTCACCTGAGTTCTAATCACCTGCACCTGCTGTCACCAATCAAGCCACACTACAACTACACACACATCACAGTCACTCACTGTCCGGTCTACCGTTCACCCCTATGGACTGTTCTGGACTCCCTATACGATATTCTCCTAGAAAGACTTACCTTCTGGTTCTCCTGCGATCCTCCAACGCCTCCTTGGAATCTGTTCCACGATCTACTATGAAACCGGAATAAGATACTCACCCTCAGAACTCAGATAAGAACCCTGGAATCATTCACTCTGTTGACACTCACCTGCCTTAACCTAACCCGTTCCACTCAGCCACATCTTGTATCAATAAACCATCCTGTCTTTCACTTACCCGTTGTGTCTGGCCTTACTTTATGACAATACCGTGATAAAAGCATTAGCAATTAATTGCAACATGAGAATTTGATACCGGCATATCCCTAGTGGACATCCTAATATGATTTGTTTACATAATAAGAGGCTAATAATGCCAAATCTGATTGGCCAACCGCTGCATGTGGTATTTGTGTTGGTTCTGCCATGTGTCACATCCTGTGACTTTGACTGATGTGATTGTTAAACCTGTAAGATGAATTGGCCATCAAACTCGCCCTGGAGGAGGGGCGGCACTGGCCTACAGGGGGCAAACCATCCGTTCACAGTCATTACCGACCACAAAAATCTCCAATACCTCAGAGAAGCCAAGAGACTTAACCCACACCAAGCCCGCTGGGCATTGTTCTTCACTCGGTTTCAGTTCACCATCACCTATTGTCCCGGGAATCGTAACAGTAAAGCCGACGCCCTCTCACGCATGCACTCCCCAGACACACCTTCCGATCCGGAGCCCATTCTCCCTCCAGCCTTGATTGTAAGCCCCATTCAATGGAACATCGACGAGGACATTCGAGCCGCCACTCTTACCGAACCTGCTCCGCCGGGAGGCCCAGAAGGGAAAACGTATCCTTTTTTTGAAATGAGTTTCGTTTGGTATAATTTGTATCTTAATTTTAATATGTTTTTTGTTGGTCAATAATTTACCTAAATAAACAAGAAGAAGAAATAAACGTTTGCGTTCAAGACCAAGCCCGCTACTGTCAGGGATTCATCACAGTCACTGCAGTCACCAGCCAGGATAATCACCCGATCACAGTCACCTGAGTTCTGATCACCCGCACCTGCTGTCACCAATCAAGCCACACTACAAATACACACACATCACAGTCACTCGCTGTCCGGTCTACCGTTCACCCCTATGGACTGTTCTGGACTCCCTATACGATATTCTCCTAGAAAGACTTACCTTCTGGTTCTCCCGCGATCCTCCAACGACTCCTTGGAAGCTGTTCCACGATCTCCCACGAAACCGGCATCAGACACTCACCCTCAGAACTCAGATAAGAACCCTGGAATCCTTCACTCTGTTGACACTCACCTGCCTTAACCTAACCCATTCCACTCAGCCACATCTTGTATCAATAAACCATCCTGTCTTTCACTTACCCGTTGTGTCTGGCCTTGCTTTATGACATTCAGCTGCTGATTCTTCAGAAATCATTCTAATATGCTGATTTGTTGCACTATTTCTATTAGACTATGCACTATTAGAACTATTTCTTATTATTATCAATGTTGCTGTCGGTTGAGCTGATTGATATTTGTGTGGAAACTGTGCTACATTTTTTTTTTCTCAGGATTCTTTGATGAAGAGAAAGTTTAAAAGAATAGCATTTATTCTGAAATATATATATATATTTGTAAAATTATAAGTGTCTTTACCGTCACTTTTGATCAATTTAATGCATCCTTGCTGAATAAAAATATTAATTTCTTTCAAAAAAAAAAAAGACCTACTGACCCCCATACTTTTGAACTGTAGTGTATACTGTGGAAAATTCGGAAAATTATGTCCCTTGTGACTTTGTTTTGTTATATGATGTAGCATGCATAATGACTGCATACTGTAGCTGTAGGTAAGCTAAAGGTCATGTTTCTATGAATTATCTGTGCCTGGTGTATACTCCAGCAAGCAGCATGCCATAATAAATGGATAATGATTTACTCCAACCTATTGTCCAGGGTTAGGGTCATATCACAGAGTTGTATTGCATTTTTACCAGCCAACTTTCTCTGTTCTTTTAATGATCAACCTAGTATGCGGTGTAAAGTGAGTTTCTCTAGATGGTTAATGTTGTCATCAAGGTCATGATACTTTCAGTGTGAAATGGCTTAAACTTTGGGCACCGCTCATTAATGTATTTTGAGATTCACACTATATGGTCCAAAATCTATAATGCTAAAGTTAGTTGTAGCTGGAAGCATCTGTAAAAGTACAGCCTGTTGATATTAGATATTCAAAGCAGATTTGACTTCTTTTCAAAACTATTGGCCAAAGTCACTTTAACAATATAAAGGTTTAACCATTTTTAAATGTTCTCCAATGAGTCCTTTTTTTTTTAAACTGAAATGTCTTCGCTAATAGAAAAGCAGTGTGATTTGTTTTGAACTAGCTCATGACTGAAATAGACAAATGTGTTGCCAGGCAGCGCTGATACCATTGCCTAGCAACAGGGCAGATTGTGTCTGGAAGCTGCTGTCAGAATTGGAACCTTTAGGGTCACCAGTGGTGCCGAGGGAGGGTTAGGGATGTGTGAAGATGTAATTTATGTGACAAAAGAAAATTCTCTAGGGCAGTTATACAGTGCATGATCTGGAAATGATCTGTCATATGGCGTTTACGCTCTATGTGATACCACATTTAAATATGGAAACGTTAAACAGGTTTGTTTGTCCTTGCCCTTTTCAGCTATTGAAGTACGACTGAAATCACATTTAATTTGTGCTGTGTAGTATATTTGTCCTTTCTCTTAAAGATATGAGAGAAAAAACACTGCAAATTTAATTGCTTTGTGTCAAAGCTGTGAACTTATATAACGGCATTGCAATTGAATTGTGGGCCAAACAAATTCAATTAAAAAGTAATATTGCCTGAAACATGTTACATGCACTGATTGATTGAATATGTGCTTTAGAAACATAATGCACGGTTCGTTTGGTACTGAAATTGAAACCACAAACCAGTAAATCAGTGCTAATGGATACATTCCCCGCTGTGCCCTTTATTAATAAAAATCTCTCAGCACTCAGTCCAAAGGAGCAGACTTAGAGATGTGCTCTCGTGTTATTGAGATCAAAGTCTCTCCTTTGAAATCACTCCTTCATGATCTTGTGAACCGTTTGTTGGCCTGATCATATCGGTGAAACAGAAGGTCAAAAGTCTTACTTGCCACTTAACTGATGCAGCCAATGCAACATACAGTTGTTTAACTACAGGGACAGTCACCTTAGAGCAAGGGCACATACTGTAGTTTATAGAACAGGATCACATGAGTTCCTAGGTCACTGCTACTTGCTATTGAACTTGAAACCTTTGTGTTAGCATCTCAAATCATATGCATCGTCCATCTAATGATTAGTCTGATCTTAGAAGTGCAAGATATTTCCAAAAGCATGTGAATATACCCTGCACTATACTTTGCTGGACCCAAAAAACGTAATATATACATCCACTGTACCCTATATGAGGAGAATGATTTAAAATACTGAAAATTAGTCTTGTTGTGTGGTTCATTCTTACAATTACCGTTCTATATATGATTTAGAGAGATATTTGTAAAATGTAAGATTGCATTCAAGCCAGTTAGTTTTAAATGAGCATCTTTCATTTGAAATGTTTTTTTTTTTTTTTCAGTGTTTACGGGAAAGATCCTTAAGTCAATTATAGAAAATGGATTTGAGATATCTGCCCTACAAATGGTATGTATTTTAGTTGCCTAGTAAAGTTGAACGTTACAATTGGATGAAGCTTACATATAACATCAATACTTTTATTAACAATCAAACAAGTATGTTCAAATAATAAAGTTAAAATAATTACTTTTTTTAAAGAAAGATATGCACATTTTATGGATATTAGACCACCTTTCTTTAAAAGAACAAATGATCAAACTAATAGCAAGCTAAGAGAAGTAAAAATACTCTATCTATGAACCAAGGGCAAACACAGTTATGTTCTCCCTTTGATGTAACTTGACCCCGTCATCGACCATGCAATCTGTGACCAGATCAGTAGCCTCCCACATCTCCAAATGAGTCCTCTGCTGACCAATTACAGGGCTGCAGCTTTGTCACATGACCCGGCTAAAAATAGTGTACAGAGGATGCCCCTGGGCTAGAGCAGATCAATGAAGGTTTTTTTACTATTAGAAAGAGCTGTCCAGAGCTGACTTGGTGGTTTATAAAAAGAATATCAGACAGAGATAATGGTGTGTTGGAATTGGCTTGGAGATTTTATCTCTAGTGTGTTGGATAACCCACTTAAATGGGTCATTTTCCAGTCATAAACGATTAACACATTGATTTTGTTTGTGAAAATAAAAATTCTTATTGTTTTGTCCTTAATGATGAAATCATATTATATATTATGTTGTCATATAATGTTACATCTTGATTTTTACTATATTTACTCATTTATACAAGTAATAATGTCCCTGTAAGTGTTCAGTTTGTTTTTATTCAGTAATCAAATTTTGACTTGGTTTTCCGTTATTACAGTTCAACATGGATCGAGTGAATGCTGAGGAGTTTTTAGAGGTTTATAAAGGGGTTGTAGCCGAGTACACTGTAAGTATATGTTGCTGCACTCTCTTCTCTGATTTCAATTGGTCCACTAAGAAAAACATGTACCCACTTATGTGTCTTTAATTACTATGTACTAACATTTAAATTAATAATTTGATACAGTGCCCTTAGATACTTGTTGATAGTACGACTAAACCTGTACCTAACCTTAACCGTATCCCAACTCAGCAGCAGCAAAAGTGTTTTGCAATAACACATGAATACAGTAAGTACATTCATTGTACCTTGATGTAAGTGGATAAGTAGTTCAAGACACCCAATATAAAGTGGGCCAAAAGTATTAATAAACCCCTTACTTGTTATGGCTACTATATAGTATAGTCAGTACAGGGGTCCATACAAAGAAGTTCCGTTTCTCCCTTTTCTATCTCACATGTGATTCCAGTTATGTTTAATTATTCATTTAGAGAAGAAGGTGTAGTCACCAAAGCATTAAGTGCTATGTCGTAACTGCATGTGCACCTGTCTCCTGCAAACCTCTCTATAAAGGCACAGACGGGGCATATAAATATATATGAATACTCACCTTATGGCAGTTTCCCTGTTCTGAGCACAGTGTTACGTCACAGTACATGGAATTTTGGTTCACTGGAACAACCTTCACATTCCTGTTGGCTATTAAGCATCAATAAATTGCTTTCTTGTCTTTAAATTTTAGCCGAATAGCAATCATTTATTCTGATAACGTCTGCACAAGTCTTTTAGACCAAATATAAGCCATTTTCGGTTCAGGGTCATTGAAGCCAGAGGCTATTTTGGAGTACAGGACCTTGTCTGTTGCCATGCAGACTCTTCAACATATTGATTGCCTCACCTTCACCAAAACACAAGCCTGCACACTGCAGGTGCAAAGTGCCCATGAAACACTTGCACTGAGCTTGCCACTATTTTTAAGCCATAACAGTGCAAGTATGCAAATTGACAGAGTGAGAACTAATGATGGTGTTCTGCAAAAATACATTATTAATTGTCTTACTCTGGCTGCTGGAACAAAGTGCACCAGTGCCAAGCAGATCTTATCGTGATACTTTACAGTTCAGTACAAAGAGTAATTCCACAAGTCTTTTTTTCCCCTTCTTCAAGTCATTTTTCTCTCTTCAAAGATGGCTTTTAGACCTTGTGAAGTTTCGGTGGAATTATAATATAGTGAACAGTGAACTTTTGCAACATTTTTCCATATCATCACTCAGTGACTCATCCTCTTATTATGTAAAATGTGGCAAAGCCTTTGGTAATAATTTTATAGTAACCTAAAATATAATACTGACTAAGCATAAACCTTGTAAGACCATAAAAGGAATTGCATTCAAATACTCAGAATCAGATATACATTCCCTGTTATCATTGCATCATGTCATTGTCATTTCATTGTAACAGCACTGCTCATATTGGGTCACAGAGGTTGTGGTTACATGCACACTGATATTTCGGGTAAAATGGGGAAGCTCTTTAACTCCTCTAACTTCATTGTTTAACGATAAACTACATGGTTTCATAAAGAACCTTTCTATTGCACAAAATGTACTTTATTGTGGAAAAAGTTTCTTTAGATTATTAAAATGTTCCTCACACTAAGAAAAAATGGTTCTTTTTAGGACTGAAAGGTTCTTTGGGGATCCCAAAATTGTTCTTCCATGGCATTGCTGTGAAAACCCCCTTTGTGGAACCTTTATTTTTAAGAGTTACTCATACAGGTCACAAATGGTTTATGATGGTAATTTAGTGGGTATGTAGTGTTTGCAGCTTTTGTTTTGTATGTCATAAATGTTTGATTTTGAAATATTTTTTGTGTGTAGTCACAAAAAGGAACAGGTTCATCTTAAAGCCTTCATGAATCATGTCTTTGAGATGCAAAAATGGTTAAAAACTGACAATTTTTAAAAAAACTTCCTCAGTGCTATTATTCTTTTTGAAATCTAAAACTAAAAGCTGCCGTTGTGGACACCGTAACTGTATGTGAAAGTGGCTCATGGGCTGTTTAGTGGTCTGTGCTTAGTGGGCACTTCACATTCACCCCAGAATTCTAATACCCCACAAAGTTATACAGACCCAACACAGAGGCCAACTCATCAAATCAGATTAACAGAGAATGAGAACTAGTCTTGTTGGTTAATAACCTGTTCCAAGAACAATAGCAATAATTGTTTGGTTTGACATCCTTTAATTTATATATTTATTAAGAGGCACACAGGTAACTTGAGTCCTCCTGCTGCTCCAATGTCTTCCCAAGGTCTGTTCAGATAATAAGCTCTTTCATTGGTACAGGCACCGCAGGTAGACCGAGGGAAATCGTTAACTCTTGACTGCTTGTGTTGCAGAATGTGGTGGATGAACTTTGTTCCGGACCTTGCATGGCCCTGGAGATCCATGCTGCTGATTCACCCAGAACCTTTCGGGAGTTCTGTGGACCTGCAGACCCTGTATGGGTTCAACAAGATGGTTCAATCTTGTTATAATGTGTACTTATTTCCTTGGGGGTTCCCAAAACAAAGTTTAAATTATGTGTTTAGTTATGTTTATACCCAAAAGCTTAGCATTAATATTTTCAGTTCTCTATTTATATACTGTATGTATATGAGCTTACAACCTCATTGTCATTTCAAGGTTTTATGAAAGGTATAACAGAAACTTAATGGTCCTTCAGTCTCTTGGACTCAGTGAAGAACCTTTCGGGAGGGAGTTCTGTGGACCTGCAGACCCTGTAAGTAACAAGATGGTTCAATCTTGTTATAATGTGTACTTATTTCCTTGGGGGTTCCCAAAACAAAGTTTAAATTATGTGTTTAGTTATGTTTATACCCAAAAGCTTAGCATTAATATTTTCAGTTCTCTATTTATATACTGTATGTATATGAGCTTACAACCTCATTGTCATTTCAAGGTTTTATGAAAGGTATAACAGAAACTTAATGGTCCTTCAGTCTCTTGGACTCAGTGACCTCTTTTACCTTATGTATCTTGTAATCTGTAGCGCTCTAAAGGCATATCATCTGTACTCCCCGGGTAAAAACCTGCTTTGTGTCTGCATCAGACAGTCGAAATGTACACCACCATGAAGGTTTCGTCTTGTATGAAAGATTAGTCCGCCAACTCATGTTGCATGACGACTGTTTCCGCTCTAGGTGGCCACCATTCTGCCAGCAGATTTCTACTACTGCCAGAGATAACTTGAAAATTGCATGTACCAGTCATGATGAACCATTAGATAAGAATTACGATCCCTGCACCTTGGAGTCCTTGGTCTGGGATTTATCGGCCTTATGCACAGTACTAAAAGGTTTGATAATAATGTGGACTTTGTCATTTTCAGTGTGGCGCTCCCTTATGGTCCAGTTGGTTTCCTGTGATGGTTAAGACAGTGGACTAAAGGCTCTAGAGTTTAGTCTTTCGGTTAAGGACCCGATGAAATTAAAATTAGAGCATTGTTGACTTTTAGTCTATGTTTCTTAGCTTTTAGGTTTTGTATATGTACTCATTGAGTTTTAAAAATTAAAGGTATAGTTCACCCAAAAATTTAAATTCTGTCATTAATTACTCACCCTCATGTCGTTCCAAACCCGTAAGACCTTCGTTTATTTTCGGAATACAAATTAAGATATTTTTGATGAAATCCGAGAGCTTTCTGACCCTGCATAGACAGCAATGGAACTACCAGATTCAAGACCCAAAAAGGACTTCTTTAAAATAGGCTATGTGACATCAGTGGTTCAACCTTTATTTTATTAAGTTACAAGAATAATTTTTGTGAGCAAAGAAAACAAAAATAAAAAAAAATCTTCGACACGCGTTCACGAGAGTACCACGCATGCGTGTGGTGCTGCTGACATTGGAGCCGGCATTCTGACGTAGAACCCGGATGCGCTGCGCCTTGTTTGCAAGCAGAGGAATGCACATGTATGCGTTGCGGTACTGTTGTGAATGCGTGTCGAAGACTGACACGGAAGAGAAGAAATTGTTGAATAAAGTCGTTATTTTTGTTTTCTTTGCACACAAAAAGTATTCTGGTAGCATTTTTGGGTGAAGTATCCCTTTAACAAAATGATCTCTTAGCAGATATACACATTTAAAATGCAATAAATTATTAAAATAAAATTAAAATATAAGCATTTTTAATTCAAGTTGTAAATAATTAAATAAAATAATTAATAATAATAATACATATTACATTTTATAATGAAATATACAATTAATAACAATTTGTCTTCCAGAATAAACTTACTCCAGAATAAAGAGGTATATCAACATTTTTGTGTGATAAAATGCTCTTTAGAATCAGAATTCCTGCCTCTAATTAGCAATGGAAAGTAGCAAATCATGGTTAATGTCTGTGACATAAGCTGAAGGCAAGCTCTTTAATATGTGCCATCACAAATAGCTGATTCAATGCAAAATATAACACCCATCAAAAGGCAGTGCATTGATTTGGAATGATTAAACTGACTGGAACTAACTGCATTAAATGGTTTTAACACACACCTTCCAATGAATCAGCTTGCTTACTTCCCACTTAGGTTTAGGAGTAAGGAGTAGAGGTGGACCTACGTTTTTTTTTTTAAATGTTATGTTTTCAAACAAATCGTACAAATTTCATACAAATTCGCCACCTCGTAAAACAGTTACGAGATCGGATTGGACCTCCAGCAAACTGTCGTGCTGTTAGTGCTTTATTACTCAAGAGGGGTGATATGACATGAAATGTTTCTATTGACAAAATTTTTCACAGTTTATGCCTTGCACAAGTTGATTCTCACCCGCTAGATATTTGTGTTCTTTGACACAAAAGGCTTTGATATGCAAAACATGGCTGCAGTGCTGTGACCTTTACAAGGTCAAACTGGATTGCTCAAACATGGGTTCCGGAAAGAACTCCACACTTCTCATTTGATAACCCCACCCTGAGTCCTCCCCACCCTCTCTTCCACACACACTCACATGGCACAGAGGGAAAGAGAGAGAGAGAGCGTGAGAGTGTGTGGTTGGTTTTTAAACACTCTGACAGGCTGTATATCAGCATTGTCTGGTCACAAAAGCAATACTTAATTATTTTATATCTCACGAGTTCTTTTAACTCAAGCTCTTTATTTTGACATGTTCTCCTGCTTTCCCCCTCCTTTTGTGCTGGATCTGTGGCTGCATGTCTGTGGTTTATAAACACTGCCAGTATTATGTGTAAAACTGTTATTATGTGTGTTTTGGGGAGATAGACTGGTCTAGATATTGTACCGTAAACACTGTGTATAAATGAGGGGTTACCACCTATTACTTTCCATTCACTGAATCATACTAAACACATATACAACACCACAGTGTGCTGAACCGCCTTTTACATCCATTTATACATTTATAAAGCTTTGTAGTAGTGTTTAGACTGAATTCAGTCATTTATGCTAAATTGTAGCACAGCTAATAACAGGGTATGTACATACTGTATCTTGTTGCCTTTTTATTTAAAGTACGTTATAGTGTTATTCTAATATTATTTATATACTATTATAGTATTTATAAATTTTTTTAATGATCTTTTTCATTTTAGTTTAAGATTTTGTTATGTGCTTTTGTCATTTTATTAGTTGGTCAAATTTAGCTTTAATTTATTTTTATTTCAGTTTTAGTAATTGTACTAAAACTTATTTACTCAAACTTTAAAGTTATTTGTCAAGACCTTGTTTTTAAAATTTAGTTTTAATTTTAAGTTTATCATTTAGTATTTCTATTTTATTTCAGCTTTATTTCAATTAAAGAAAATTATTTTAAGTTTTCATTTAGTTTCAATTCATTGTTTTATTTTTAGCTTTAGTTAATACCAATAATAACAACGCTGGTACACGAGAAAGAGGACAGGAAATGGGGGGTGTCATCATGCTATGACTCGAGCTGTATTTCAACACATCTTGCCTACATAAGAGTGTTACAGCTCTATTTTTGAGCTAGCATACTAACTGCAAGGCCTTTATTCTGAACTGCTCCAACCTGAACAGTCATTCCAGTGTGCTTCATTCTTAAATCAGTGAATGTTCATGCAATAAATGTTTGCTAGAAAAATTGTTTTGTTGATGACCAAATTATTTCAGATTGATGGCAAAATAAAATAGCTAGAGTAGCTACAGAGAGTCCGTCAACTGAAGGTGCGTCATCACAGCTCCCAGTGTAGACAGCTCTATTGATTGTAATGGAAGAAATCTTATGATTACATGCATCTAATGTCGACACACCCTAACTAACTTTTTTTTAAAGAAAAAGTTGCATGCAGTTTTGTTTGTTGTTGTCACCTAGACTACAGTGACATGTTTGCATTCATGCTTTCTGTCTGTAATAAACCTTGTAAAAAAAAATGTATTAGGCTAGTTTAACAGTCCTTAAGATAATATTGCCGATAACATTAAAGGCCAAACCAAAATACAAAGCCGGATATTAGGATAAACCATTAACACTTTGAGACTCCAGGATTGTGTGAACAAAGAAAGGGGAGAAATATTTTCAGCATTGTTTGTGAAGGATTAGTTGTAGTTCATAAAGAGAGGATAATACTCTTCATCACTGTTTGAGTCTGAAGGCAGGCGTGTTTTTCTTTCATTTCAGCCGAAAGTTTCAAAATCCTGTACAAACACAAAGATTCCATTAATTCAAGTTGACCAATGTTGGAATGTGTAAAGTTTTGTGAGATCTTGACAGAGCATCATAAAGTTTCCTGAGCGCAAGTCGGCTTCTTATGACATCTTCTGCAGAGTTGGGAGATGCGTATGGTAGATTTTAGGAGGAGAGGTCAGTGTTTGATGACGTGGTTAGTTAGTCTAGATTCAGCATGCTTCACTAACCACTCTTGCCTGGTGACCTCCAGTGGTTTTCCCACTGCTGAACACACTTTAGTATCATGTAAAGCCTTACCAAATAGTGAAATGGGAAGGTCCATGAGAATAGCCTTGAAAAGTTTATTTTTGATTTAGAGAAAGACTGTATCAGGGAGCAGTGGCACAGCATGATCCATCATATGGTGGAAAACAAGAAACAGAAGTAAGAACATTATGCCAGCAACATACCTGAAGATACATGCTTCATTTGGCAGAATTTAGCACATATTGAACCTCTTTGTGTCCTAGTGTAGCACCAGTCCATATCAGTACCATATCATTTATTGACTGATATTAGAGATTTAAAATTATTGGTGTTGGTCGATATTGGATATTTAATTGTTCATTTCTCTATTCTTACATTAATTTGCCATCATCTAACGCTCACTTAAAGCTGGAGTATGCAGTTTCTGCACTGTTAGTGTCAACAGAGCAGAATTTCAAAAATCAAGCATATTTTCAAACAACCTTTCGTACGTCACTCCCAGTTCGAACATTGCTAACAAAACTCTTATGGGTCTATAAAAATGAAGGCATGTCTTAACCGTTAAAAGTAGGCTACTTTCAATTTATGGTCCAACTTATTAGAAATACTTTTAACTTGAAGTTTAGCTTACCTGTCAAGAAGAAACTCTGCAAGTACATTGGCTCGACTGAAACCCAAACATTCCTACATTGTTTTACCCCATTGTCTGTCTCTGTATATTTGGCAAAAAGACTTGCCAAAATACACAAAGAATTTTGGCTTGCACTTCTGTAATGAAAAAAGACAGGCAGGTATAGGCCACCCTATCATTTAATTCAGACCGAATATAATGACTGGATGAAGATGTTATAGTCCTGAGACTTCTACAGAAGATTTTTTTTTAATTATAACACTTTAATTATTGATTGCTATCGGGATGTGAAGAGATTTTCAACCAGTATAGCAAAAATGTTTATGAAAAACATTGCCTATCCTAACTTTAAAGTTGGTTTTTAAAAACACTAATAATTTAATCACACTGTTAAATGTAATCTTTAGCAAATCTCAAAATGAATATCCATTTTTCTTATTGTACATTGTTTTTGGGATGTCTAAATCAACTTGTAGCATTTAAAATGACTAAAAAAATTGTGTTTAATTTTTGATGAATTTGGATAAAATAGTGTAGAATTGTATTATTGGCCATTTATTAATTCATTCCATTAATTAATCAGCCATAATTTTTTTATACTGGTGCATCCCTAATAACGTAGTTTGTATGCTACAAATAATTTGGATAAATCTGACTATTATAGTGAGACACCATCCTTTCCGCACCCTACGGGATTTTACACTAGCCATAAATCAGACTTTGCCCCCAGCTTTGGTCATTTTCATTGTCACCATCTCGTTTTGAGAGCAGTCTCACTACTAGGTACATGTTAAGGTATTTTTTGCCAATATTTTTTTTCAAGGATGTGTTTTCCAAACACTGTTTTCTCCTCTATTTGTAAAGTAGTGTTGCTGGTTTTCAGGAATTATATCAGTTGTGGAACACTGTGCTTCTTTCCAGTGCCTTGATGTTACAGATCACTTTATCAAGTTGATAGAAGTGAAGAAGAGCAAGGGGATATGCGTGACAGTAGTGAAAAATTCATAATGATGGATCTTGTTGGCATTAAGATCTCCACTCAAGTCACGTTTTGAGAGTTTTTGCCTTTCTTATTCCAGCTTGTTATGATAGTATTGTTCAGTGTAACCAGATTCTCTGACTTAAGTGTATGTGTACACAAGGAAATGGTGTCTTTCTAGACAAAACTTCCTTGAACAAGTTACAAGGTTGTGTCTAAATGTGTGAAATTGTATTCTACTGTTTTATTAGAACAGACCAACAGAATAAATTCACTGGTTCCTGTGTAAATACCTGCTGTTATTGTCTGCCTTTCTGCATTAATTTACATTCTGTATGTGTCTGTTTGAACTTGATAAGGTTCAAGGCTGACTTTTGTCCAAGGTTGTACAGAAGAAACTAGCCATTTGTTTTCTGTGTGAGAATGCACCGAGGTCCTGTTCTCTTAGTTGTGTTTAAGTCTCATATGGTGTTGGAGTTCATGAATAATGTATTGTGCCGTCAGATCGTATCAACTGACAAAGTTCAACTGAATGCCTGTCAATGACTGACTGGCTTTCAGCTCCAGATGCCAAAATACCGTAACAGAACCTCCACCTGGAAACGAAGGTAACTTACTTGTAACATAGTAAACCTATACAGTGGGAATGTAACTGTGCCCGATTTGTCACAGACAATGGTGATAAGATAAAGGATTAGATGTTTGGACACAGTGTTTGTGCTTTAGACGAGAGAACATGCTCCTATAGAGCATTTTGTGTATTCATGTCCTCCAGTCGTATCAAAAGTAAACACAATGGTATATGGAGGCAGAATTATGTCTTTAATACAGCACTACAGTGTAAAGCCCCGTTCACACCAAGAACGATAACTATAAAGATAACTATAAAGATAACGATATTAGCGTCCACACCAGCGAACGATATCGTCTGTTTGTTCTAAGCGCACATGCGTCTGCCGCTTTAAATTCTTGAGCTCGTTACAGCAGGATGGATTCTGATTGGCTGTCAGTGTTTTATCGTTCATCAGCTGGAAAAAAATAGTTTTGAAAGTGAGTTCCTCTGTATCGTTATAGTTGTGGAGTGAACTATGCTATTCTTTAGTATTGAGAACGATTTTTAGAACTATATCTTTATCGTTATCTTTATAGTTATCGTGCTTGGTGTGAACGGGCCTTAAGGTCAAGTGTGTGAATTATTTTTGAATGCCCTGAGTTCAGTTTTATAGGATGTTAGTAATCTGGTGTGCTTGTTCTAGTATGGCTCTGTGTTAGTCAAGGTCTGTGTTGCCTTCTACTCCGAGAAACAAAGCACAGTTGACACTGTTGTCTCACGTGTCTTCTGTACAGTCTTGTTAGATCTGTCTGTGAGAAATTTGATGGGCCAACATGTCATAGCCTGCAACTAAAGAGCAAAGGCAATTAGTAACAATGAGGTTTTTCCTGGATTAGTGTATTTGACAAGGCACGAGTCACTCAAGTACAAATAACTGAATGTGCTGTAGCTGGTTCTCTAATGTTCAGGCAAAATGCTGTTCAGAAGTGTTTCTAGTAAGAGCAGTTGCTTTTTACTAACGTTCAATAGTTTGGGGGTCTCTAAGACTTCTGTGAAAGCAAAGCTGAATTTTCAGCAGCAATTTCTCCAGTCTTCAGTGTCACATGATCCTTCAGAAATCATTCTGATAGGCTGATTTGGTGCTCAAGAAACATTTTGTATTATTATCAATGTTGAAAACTGTTGTGCTGCTTAATATTTTTGTGGAAAACTTGATACATGTTTTTCAGGATTCTTTTGAAGAACAGCATTTATTTGAAGAAGAAATCTTTTGTAACTTATAAAAGTCTTTAATGTCACTTTGATCAATTTAATGTCTTAATTTCTTTTTTAAAAAAAAGTACTGTCCCAAACTTTTGAGCGGTAGTGTTTTTACATAGGCAGAGTCCCACGCTTTTATCCTAAATTGTGTTTAACTCTTGCAGAAAAGCATTATTTCTCCGGCTGGTCCAGCTGATGTGCATTCAAGAGTACATAAATAGGTTATGCCTCTATGAAAAATATAATTGGTTCTTTTAACTGTAAGGTTTTGAATATTATGATGTATCCCATTTGTTTTACACCTTGTCTCTGTACATAGTGCATTGAACTATTTTATTTCAAAAGATTAAGGAAAATTAGACTTTTCATAAATTAGCCATCAATTTCTGACCTGGCCAAAGAATATACTATAAAATAAGTTCTTACCCATATTTAAAAATGTATGCTTGTCATAATGTATATTTTAATTGGAATTATAATTGAATTTTTCAATTATATCTCCTGCTTGATATTTTGTTTCATAAGTATTATAAGTGGCTTATGGCAGAATAAATAGCTCTCTAACGGTATCTGCCCGTGTACATTTCCTGCTGTAAACCAAGGAAATGAATAGGTTATTCAATCAATCAGGGTTTAATTGTGATGTTGTTTGGTGCTGAGGGCTAGCATGTGTCAGTGCTGTAAGCATGTGGCCATAAAGGCAGGGTCGTGGAGACCTGTAGTTACCATGGCGGTGCTCCCTTAGGAAGCTCCAGTGTCGTCCCACAGCATCGATTGCTGCTTAATTAAGGCCCTCTTACATCAGAGCGGCACCAGTCACAGGGAGTGAGTGAGCCATGTGACCGGGACTGAACTGGAACTGCCTCGTACAATCTGCCCATCATCTGCCACCAAATTAGCTCAGAGCTACTCCGTCTGTTTCCTAATGATAGGAAAGCCTGTTTTGGTTTGTTGTTGATCATTTTGCTTGTTGAAAATTTCATCATTGGCAAAGAAATAGTTTCTATCACCTCATAAACTTTTTGTCCGACATTCACTCTAGCTTAGCACTGTAGCCTTTGTTGTCATGCCTTAAAGTGTGCTCAAAATAGCAAAATTCTGAGGGGCAAAAAGGTTCATTGACACAAAAGTCACTTTCAAACCAAGCAGCTTTCTATTGGTCAATTCAGCTAATTTGAGTGACCAACTTGAACCCACTGCAAAATCTGCATAGGGACATCTTTCGCCCTCACACGAAACTCCCAGTCACATGAATTCCTGTTGAAATGCCTGGATTTCGCTGGATTTTCGAAAATTGCAGAAGAACGGTAAATGCGACTGACCTTAAAACAAATGGTGACTTTGTTCCTTGCCATTTACCTGATGCTTCTTATTTAAATGACTTCCAAGTATGCTAATTACATGGACAATTCCCTTGCCACCACCTGTGGTGAACTGTTTTGTTCGAGGGCATGTTGGTGAAAGCAAAATTGTGACGTCATTAATTCTCAAGGTCCTACATCACTCATTTGGGACTAAAGGTTTACCATCAGTTTTTCACTTAAACTAAAACTTAATATCTCAGAAAACCCTGTTATATGCCTAAACCAAATCTATTTTATGCTATTTTACATGAGGTTTGGTATTTTAAACCATGTGGTGAGACAGGCCTTGGTTTGAAATGTACAATTGTTGGTGATTGGTCTAGAAAGGCCCATCTTGGCATGGTTGGGATTACAAAAGGACCTCTTAAATGAAACAAATCTGTTGCTCGTTAATTATCATAGACACAAAGCAGATTAGCACATTTCACTATTTTAATAGCTGGGAAGTGAGAGCCTTCTGTGAAGGAGATACTGCAACCTCATTTGATAACCATGGCTGTTTTTACAGGTAAGAGGTGGCATTGACGTGCACCGTAAACTAAAAGATGCTGACCTTGTGGCCAGCTTCAGTGTCAGCTAAATGTCTGAGACTACACTAAAAATCTTATATTTACAATCTAATTTACACTACTGTTTAGATTTTGGGGGGAATTTTTTTTCTTATGGTCTCCAAGGTTGCTTTTTTTAACAAAAGTACAGTATATTTAAAATACAGTATGATAGAAATAAAACATTTAAAGGAGACATATTATGCCCCTTTTTACAATATGTAATATAAGTCTCTGGTGTCCCCAGAATGTGTCTGTGACGTTTCAGCTCAAAATACTCCACAGATCATTTATTATATCATTTTGAAAATGCCTATTTTGAGTGGAAGCAGAAACACGCTGTTTTTCGGGCCTGTCTCTTTAAATGCAAATGAGCTGCTGCTCAC
>NW_015666179.1:253739-272082 GCF_001515625.1 Sinocyclocheilus rhinocerous
TGGGTGGAAACTTACAGATTAAGGGGCGGTAATATTATAATGAGATCCCTTTGCCACATCACCAAGGGAGCAAAATCAGACGCGCTCGTTTTCTCAGACGCTTGCAGAAAAAGGCTTCCCAAAACAAAGTTACTAGGTTAATCTTTTTCACATTTCCTTGGTTGGTAGATGCACCGGTGACCTGATTATAGCACTTAAAACCTGGAAAAGTCAGATTTTCATGTCACCTTAAATTGTTTTTATTTTTAAAATGTAATTTGATGGCAAAGCTGAATTTTCAGCATCATTACTCCAGTCTCCAGTGTCACATGATGATCCTTCAGAAATCATTCTAATATGCTGATTTGGTGCTCAAGAAACAAATATTTTTTTCATATTTAGTGTTGAAAAACATTTGTGCTTTTTAATATTTTTTGGAAACTGATACTTTTTTTTTTTCAAAATTCTTTGATAAATAGGCAGTTCAAAAGTGCAGCATTTATTTAAAAAATAAATCTTTTGTAATAATGTAAAAGTCTGTACTGTTCCTTTTGATCAATTGAATAAATTATTTTCTGAATAAAGTTAATTAAAGGTTTTAGGAATAATGGAATATTATGACAAAAATGACTACAAAATATTTCTAGGAATTGTTATGCTGATAATAATTTATAATGAAAAAATATATTCAATTAGAAAATGCAAAAAAAAAAAATTTGATAGTATGCTTTTGCATTTTATACTAGTGTTCTCTAACTTTTGGACACAATAGGATCAGCTGACGTTCTGATCAGGCACATAAAGGGTTAAATATGAGGAGTTTAAGTCTGGAACAGTACACTCTGCTAACTTGAACTGACACCCAGACTGTCTTTCACCCATTTGACCAATTATGGCTAGTTTACCCATATAGTGTAAATTTGTCTTTCTAAATTAGAGTTATTTTAGTTTTCAATAATTTGTGATGATTGCCAAATACTTTTAAATGGCCCTGAGAGTCAATTTAGTGTGAGAGAACAGATATCCATATACTCGGCTCTAGCACTGGGACGTCTCTCTGAAATGGGCCCCATTTTATCAGTGAACAGCGAGAGGAGGGTTTGTGAGGTAACCATTTTTTTCCTCGGTCTAAATAGTGTTACGTCAGTGTGTCTCTATTGACATTTACTTTATGTTCCGTGTGGTGGGGTGAGAGAGGTTTAGTGTGTATATGCAGTGTGTCTGGCAACGGCACCTATTTAGAATACGAACACACACACACTATGAATGTTGAGGTCAAACTGCAGCCGTCAGAAATGGATATCACCAACATGGATATCTCAGTCATACAAACGTGTTGATTTAAACACTATTCCCAAAAGAATTGCATGTGACAGTGAGGCAGTGAGAGGTGAAATGAACTCCCTTAGCTTGTTTGTTTGGAACCGTAGCCTGTAGTTTGTGTGTGACCGTCAGTGTTTGGGCTTGGCAGGACTCATTACAGTGACATTAAGCTCAGTGGCTGCAGGTCACTTTCGGGTAACTAACGCTATTATAGTGAGCCAGCTTTGCCAGGAATTGTCTCAGCACTGAAAATGAACCTCACTGCCAGCAAATGTATGCGTGTTTGCATATGTTTTCAAAGTTCAATTCCAGTCAGACTAAAACAATAATTTGGCTATTTAAAACAAAGCCCTGTTAAGAAAAATGTTCTGATGAAATGTACACTACATTTCGAAAGTTTGATTTGGTCAGTAAGATTTTTTAATTTATTTTTTTAAAGTGAATTATTTTTAATAACCAAGGATGCTTTACATTGATCAAAGTCAGTAAAGACATTTATAACATTACAAATGATTTCTATTTCAAATAATTGCTAAAATTTTTGTATTCATCAATTAATCCTGAAAAAAAGCCTGTTTCTGCAAAAATTTTAAGCACCACGACTGTTTTCAGCGTTAAAAATGATTCTTGAGCACCAAATAAGCATATTAGAATGATTTCTGAATGACACTAAAGCTAAAATGGCTAATGGCTGCTGAAAATTCAACTTTTTCATCACGTGAATAAATTACATTTTAAAATATTTGAAATAATATTATTTCACAATATTACTGTTTTACTGTATTTGTCATCAAATGAATGCAGCCTTGGTGAGGATAAGGACTTCAACATCAAAAATCATACTGACCGCAAATTTTCGAACTTTCAAAAAGTATGGTGGCAGTAATATGGTAAATCAGATGGTAAGCATGGTGCTTTGATGTTTACCATAGTACTAGATGATAAACTTCTCATGTACCATTAGGGCTGGGTTTTGACACAAATTTCACGATTCGATTCGATTCTTATTCACAAGTTTGCTATTCGATTCCATTACCAATTCGATTCGATTCAATATCGATTATTTTGGATATATATATCAGGTACAGTACATGCCAAATTTTCTCAAGGAAAAATAAATCTCTTAACTAATGATGTAAAATATACATGAGAGTCAGTTGGTTCTACATTACTATAATATTGAAGGTTAAAATTGACTGATTTGTTAAAATTACACTTAATAAAGTTTTTAAAATGATAAAGTTACAATTACATAAAAATATTTCTACTTCAATTTGTTTTTTTGAAATACAAACATAATGGTGGCTGTCATAAAAACTTGATGGGTTTATTCAAACATAAATTAAACATTGAAGAACAGTAAAATTTATAATGAATATGTTATATGGTGCATATATTTAGCAAAATGCCCCTCTCTACAGTTTATTTTCATTTATTGTTTGAATACTGCAATACAATGGAAATCTGAGACTTTGTTTCATATTAAAAGTACCAAAGCACAATGCTTATTGCGATATATTGGTTGGGGAATGCCCTTCAACGTTCCGTCCATTAACTGAAAACAGGCTAGAATAATCGATTCTTGGGATTTAAGAATCAATATCGTTTCGTAAAAATGAGAATCGTTTAATATCGAGATATCGATATTTTTTACCCAGCCCTATGTACCATGTTATATATACGTTTTAGTATATTTTTTTCTTATTTCTGTACTAGCACCCTGTGTTGCATTTGAATTTTTTTTGTTTTCCTTTTTTGTTGACATTTAGACTGCCAGTATTGCCTACACAAACTGTTCATACTTTTTTAAAAAGCAATCCTCAGTGATGTGTGTTAGTCATCTGTTTAATCAAATGAGGATGTGCCTCATTACTAAGAACCGAATGAAGCTTGCTAATGTCTTTATACTTGTATCCATGACATCAGATTCTCTGTCTTGTTTTAATGTAATCAAAAGAAGACATTATATCTAGATAAAACTAAAGAAAGGAAGGATTTCATTGTCTTCGTGTTCCTTTTCTAAGTCAACAAGATAAGGATAATTACTAACCAGCAAGAGTCTCTAAATATGCCAAAGCTTAAGAAAGGAAACCATATGTTACAGACAGTGCTCTTTATTGAAAGCAAAACACTAATTTTGCCTCAGACTTTCTCTCATGACAATGTGTGGTCGCTTAATACTCCCTCTTTGTTTGAACTGTGTGGTCCTCAGCAAGTTCCAGGCCACTGAAATGTAAATCCAGAGATCAAAATGGAGGTGACAAAATGGGTGTGGCTAAGGAAACCCAATTTATTTACATGTAGATAACCCGTCCCTCATGGGCGGTGATGGGGAGTTAAATTTCCTACTGGTAGAGATTAGCAGAGGACAGCAGAGCAGCCGGGGTTTGTGTCCTCGGGAATATTTCATTTCATCATGTTCCATTTTAGCCTAAGCCAGTTGGCCAGCTGAGCTCTGAATGAGAAGCACACGTGAGCGTGAATTAAAGACAAGACCTGGTATTAGTCCAACATTCTGCTGAAAGGGCAGTGAAATATAAACTCATAGTAAGCTCAGCCAAGACCCCTTGAACTACTGTAAAGCTGTAATGTCAGGGGAGCAGTATTTGTTTAACATTTGTGCACCTTTGTAAAGATGATCATATATATATATATTTTTAAATCGCTTATACCATTACACTCAACTACATCAGTTCCATTTTGTTGCTTGTGTCTGAAGTCCTAAATGTGAGACTTTTTTTTTTTTTTTGCTAGATGACAGCATGCCCAGAATGCTGAGCAGCCTGTTCTTTTTGCCAGCCTGGTGTTAATGTCAAGTTGAGATGAGCTTGACCAGAGAAAATAACACAGCAGGTTGGGTTTCACACAAATAATGTCACGATTCTGAATTAACTTAAAACTGTTTTCATTTGGGATGCACTGATATTTAAATTCTGTCCAACACCGATAAACTGATTATTATTTTGATACTGTGGCTCACTCTTTGAAAACAAGTGTGTAAAAATTTTACCTTATTTAAAGGCTCATAATAGTAACTTAAGGGTACACTGAAAAAAATTGTTCATTGAATTTACTACATTTTTTAAAGTGGTTGCAATCAATTTATTTTAGCTACATTTAAATAAACAAATTTATTTGACTAACTTTCAACATTTTTTTTTTTTTATTAAATGTTGCTAAAATAAAATGTTTGCGACCACTTACTTTTAAAAAATTTAGTAGCATTTTTTTCAGTGTACAAAGATACTACCATAAATTACTAACATGCACCTTTCATGGGTTGATGCAAAAAATTTTCTGACAGTATTGATAACCATTAAATTCTGAAAAATTCTATAGGATTTTGTCTAAATAAAACAAACAGTAATTTTAAGGTGTGAAATTTCAGTGAAATTTTGTGTGCAAAAAAACTGGTCAAAAGTATAGAGATATATGAAGCACATCTCACACAGAAGTTGCTTTCTGCTGGTCAGTGCGGCAAATTCGTGGGACCAACTTAAACATTAGCGAAATCTGCGTGGGGAACTTTTCCACCCTCATGCGAAATCCTGATCGTGTGTATTCCTGTTGGAATGACTGGATTTCACCACCGAAAATTTGCTGAGCAACAGTAAATGAGACTGCACCTTCAGTGTTACAAGTGAATATTGTTGCTTTCATTTTAATGCTAGATTTTTTTGTCAATTTTCAACCAGCTTTGCATTGCCAGGCCATTGTTGTAAATAAGAA
The DNA here is from genome assembly GCF_001515625.1 of Sinocyclocheilus rhinocerous. Taxonomy (NCBI): domain Eukaryota; kingdom Metazoa; phylum Chordata; class Actinopteri; order Cypriniformes; family Cyprinidae; genus Sinocyclocheilus; species Sinocyclocheilus rhinocerous. The sequence continues at coordinate 258,771 of NW_015666179.1, forward strand.
TTTGTTCTTAAGTGACTTGCCTGGTTAAATAAAGGGTTAATAATAGTTACAATGTTGGTAGTATATGTAAATAAACAATGTGGACTCTTTCTCCACGTTGCCTGCACTCCGATATCCTGGTTTATTTGTCAGAAAAAGTCCACTGGATGACACAAAATGACAGATTTTTGACAACTCCAGGGCTTTTGTAAAAACTACAGATTGAACTTCCGCATTTTTGTATTCCCATTTCCTGCCCACAGACAGTAGGATCAACAGAGAGGCGGCGCTAAAATCAAAACTGCATTAAAAAAAACACCACAGCCCTTTTTCGCTGTCTTCTGTATAGCACCTATTTATTTATTCATTCTGCATAGATAGCCAAGTTTTTATTAACAACCCATTTGGTCAGTGGTGAATTTTGACCCCCCCCATTCACTCACCCTCATGTCTTTCTAAACCGATACGAGTTTCTTTCTTCCATTTGAACACAAAAGAAGATGTTTTTAAGAACCGAACAGTCAACGGTAGCCATTGACTTCCATCGTATTTTTTTTCCATACTATGGAAGTCAATGGTTAACATCAACTGTTCGGTTAGCAACATTCTTAAAAACAGCAACTTTTGTACTGAAAGGAAGAAAGAAACTAATACAGGTTTGGAACAACTTGAGGGTCAGTGAATGATGACAGAGTTTTCATTTTTTGGGTGAACTGTCCCTTCACGTTTGAGTTTAAATTGAAAGATTCACTCACCCTCATGTCTTTCTAAACCGATACGAGTTTCTTTCTTCCATTTGAACACAAAAGATGTTTTTAAGAACCGAACAGTCAACGGTAGCCATTGACTTCCATCGTATTTTTTTTCCATACTATGGAAGTCAATGGTTAACATCAACTGTTCGGTTAGCAACATTCTTAAAAACAGCAACTTTTGTACTGAAAGGAAGAAAGAAACTAATACAGGTTTGGAACAACTTGAGGGTCAGTGAATGATGACAGAGTTTTCATTTTTTGGGTGAACTGTCCCTTCACGTTTGAGTTTAAATTGAAAGTTTTTGGGTGTGTGTGTGTGTGTGTGCGTTGAGTTGAAAGAAGTGACTCAAGGAGGACTGTTAATGTAGCTGATGTTTGCAGTAATGTGAACAAGCACGTGTGAGTAACCCGATTCGCTGGATAGAGTGTATGTTATGTGATCTCCCAGCAGCGTTGACCACGATTAACTATCACAGCACATGCATCGTCACCTGTGCTTTTATCCAATTGCTCTACCAAGGAAACCCTGTTCAAAGCATATGCTCCATTGTTCTTACTGTAACCCATCACAGAGCTGTCATCATGTAATGTCTTCTGTTTCCTTACAGGAAATTGCACGCCACCTTCGGCCCACCACTTTGCGAGCGCTCTACGGCAAAAACAAAGTGCAGAATGCCGTTCACTGCACCGATCTACCGGAAGACGGGATTCTGGAGGTGAGCTCTAGCAAATCTCATTCAAATGTTATGCAAGAGCCACACAGTCACGTTTTGTATTTAGTCACATTTTGCTCATGTTGAGGAAGTGTGTTCGCCGTCAAAAAAAATTCTGGATCCCACAAATGCTTATAAAGCCTAGAACAAAATGGCATCCAGGTCTCATGACTGTCCACTGTGGGCCGAGGCAGACCTACAGCCCGGCTTGTCTCACAGGAAGGGAAGCAGGCTGGTAGAGTCGGTTTGGTAGAAGAAAAAGGCATTGTTATGCCAGGCAGTGGGTTTGGCCCGGTGGACGTCATTGTTGTGCACAACTCCTGATCTGTCCAGCCTCCTAGCACAAATGGCCCCTTGTTAATCATTTGCCTGCTGAGTCTGACCGACTCAGCCATGACATTCCAAGAGTTCAGGCCTCACAGAGGCCCAGCACAGACGCCAGCTGCCGTAACAGGCACGATTCAGGGAAAGTCAATTGTTTGAAAGTAAAACAAGCTGGTGAGCTGATGCTGAGGCCTGATGAAGTGCTAAAATAGCGTCTCAAGTGAACACAGGTTTTTTTTTTTTAAATGTAAGTCATTATTTTTTACAAATTCTCATTAGGGACGTTCCAATCCACGTAAGTATGCAATATTCTATGCTATTTTTTAGTATAAATCGTGTGAGAATGAAAATGACAAATGAAAACAAAATCAGTTCAAAATATGAAATGTTTTATATCCACTGACTGGATGGAATCATAGTCTGAAGCTAAAAATCGAAGATTAGGTCTATTATACACTAGGATTTTCTGTCAAATCTGAGAGCTCCAACTGCTCAAAATCTGCAGACTAGCACTGACTTTTGAAAACTAGCATCCATCCAGACTGCGAAATCCGTTGTGTGGTGCATTTCAGCTGTTGTAGGTTTACAGGATTATCAAACTCCCATGTTGGATGACAAAATAACCTTATAAAATTCATACACAAGACAGTACATAGTGCATAGAGTGTCATTTGGGACACAACTTTTGTCAAAGTATTGACCTTTTGTCAGTGTCATTATGGAAACTGTCTGCACTGTTTTGCAGGTCCAATATTTCTTTAAGATTTTAGATGTGTGAAGCAACCACGAGAGACGACCATCCAGCAGTTATTTAAATAAAGACCACTTCAACAATACCTCAGTTGTCTGTCCATTTATTTCTTCTCAGGACTTACCCAGATTTAAATAACATTACAAGAGCAAATGCAACAACTCTTGACAAGTGTTCTGATGTCCAACAATGACTTTTAAGAACTTTAAACAACAAAACAAAAAAATCTTATTACATGGGGTACTGCGTTGCATCTGATAGGTTTCTAACCTTTGACCAGTGACTTTGGTTTTTTGGATTCATACATCACACTTTCTCCTGCTGAAAAAAAAAAATTGTACAACTGCATAAATATAAAATTCTTCCACCATGAAAATGGCTAAAACATTCATTAGAAAGTAACACCACGTCATGTGATGTGTCCGGAACAAAAAAAAATAAAAATCATAGCACTGAGTTGCCATAGTGACCACTTCAGTCCTCCAGACTAGACACACAGTTCTACACTTAATAGTGAAGGAAAATAATAAGCCTTACACAGAATTGTCAATAGCCCCCATTTCCCAAATTACAAGACGATCAAATAAAAAGTCAAAAGGTGATGTAAAAACATATTCCCCACAATCAATGGAAAAGATGAAAAGAAAAGGGGGGAAAAAAGGATGAACGGAGTGCAGTCACTTACAAACACACACAGACCTGGGGAGTTCAGAGCGTACCATGCCAGTTTTTCAGTTTTTAAGTAGACGAATACGCACATTCACACTCAAACTCTCTCTCTCTCTCTCTCTCTCTCTCACACACACACACACACCTTGGACCACTAAGGCTTTCTGGCATAAGACAACAGAAATGACAACATGGCTTGGAAAGGACCATTGTATGCGACTACTGCACTGCACACTCCATAAAATATAAAGAGACCACACTAGGCAGAAATATTCAGGGGACAGAAACACTGCTCGCTACATCAGTAGTGGAATTATAATTTACAGTAATAAATGAATGTCCCATGGCTCACGGAATATTCTCATTTACAGTAGAATAAATACTTTGCTATTGCTACTCTTCCTGTAATTTACATTCTAACCCTAGACATGCAGAGAAAGCTAGTGTAAAGCGTACAGATTAAGTGTAGGTCCCGTATGTTATGAAACTTTGTTCAAGACTAGTTGTCGTAGTTGTTTTTCCAATTGAATTTGTACTTGTCTTTATTCATCTAAAATGACTGTGTTTCGAAATGGGCAGAAAAAAAGTGCTATTTTTTATAGCTAAGGTCATGACTTGATGGTGATTTTGACATCGAAACGTCCCTGATAACGATCCTTCTCGCTGTAATCGATGTTCTGTCCGAATACTTTACACTCTATGCGCATTTCGATACCCACGGTGATGTTGAATTTGACGGCCACCAGAGGCTGGAGGTAATGGGGATGTAGCAGCTTTCCGTAGTAAGGATAATACTGGAGGGGGAAACCAGCCCCCAGCCCGAAGTACTCGACCGGTCCAAGATGTTTTGCATCATCTTCTCTCTGTTAACAACCAGAATTAGTATTAGATCAATCTCCGGAGCACTACGGCACATGGAGTACTGAATTTCGCATCACTGTGTATATTTCTTTGCTTAGACTTGACTGGAAAAATAGACTAGAGATGCACTGATATTCAAATTCTAGTCCATTCTTATAATTAATAATGCTACTACTAATAATAATAATTAATAATGCATTCCTGTAGCTCAAACAGTGGAGCATGACAAGCCAACATCATGTGTTTGATTCCCAGGAAATGCGAGAACTGATAAAATGTAAATCTGTCCCTTGAATGCAATACATGCTGCTTTGGATTAAAGCATTTGCCACATGCATAAATCTGAATCTACAATTATACTATAGCTGATATTTGATGCTGTTTTGTCTAAATGTTATAATATACTGTATGAAAAAAGGATATTTTGTTATTTGATAAAGATTACATTAAACAGTGTTATTAAATTGCATTTTTTTTATATATAAAAAAAAAGTATAATTATGGTATTCTAAATGTAAAAAAAAAAAAAGGCTAACCTATATGTCTCTATATTTTTTTTACCAAGATGCTTTGTAAGTATTTCTTACCTTGTTTGTGCAGTGGATTGGAATCAGATTGCCATGAAAGTTAGGGTGGATTGGCTCAGGGATACTGTCATTGGAAGCTGGAGGCTGAGGAGAGAGAACGACAGTATGATGATACAATCCCAATATTAAGGTAAATGTTGCCTCAGGCTAAGAAAAATGGTTTGCAAGCACCTGATGTATATACAATGGCAGTAAGTAGGTTAATATTGATGGGATGATCTTGAATAACAAAATAACTCACCCGTGGCCTGAAATTCACAATCCTATTGAGTTTAATGATGAGGCAGGGTTTGCCTTCTTTGAAGCCGAATGTGTCATCTTTCTTTCCTGAGCAATCCTTCAGCCACTCTCTTTCGAAGCGGCAGGCCTTCCTCACGCCGTCACTGCCCTCCAGTTCTCCACGCTCCGTATAGGATTGGGGTTTGTCTGAACATGAAACACATTAAACCTTATTACTGACTAATACAACTGTATTTGCTTGTCATTACTACAACAGTGTACAGGCATGCAGGACAGCACAATGGGTCAAATAAAGCCCCGATTGTCTACCTAAGCAGTGGCTAAAACACAAACTGTTGACTTGTGAATGAAGATCATATGACAGAGCTGGGGAGTGATGTAGGAGATCACTTCCTGAACTGTACCCTTTTTAGCTGACCTACTTCATAATACAGCTAAAAGCTTGGTTTTATTGAGACATATATATAGCTTAAAGATAATCTTAGAACTTGTTGTACCTCCGCAGTTTTCAAATTTGCTTTCGTCACCCTGGCTGTCTTTTTCGTATGCTTTCAGAAACTCCTTCATATGTTCCACATATGCACTGTAAGTCGTATTATCGCTGATGGAGTAGCTGATCTCTGCTTTGTCCGGGCGTGGGGAGTGTGATAAGCCTGTAAGTAAAGCAGAAAATGTGTAAAGCAGGTTAAATGTGGCCCAACAACTGGTGTCAACCATAAAAATTTGCATTTAGAAGAGTAATTTTCCCTCCAGCTACAAGAGCGGAGAAAGCCTGGTCCATTCATTGTCATGGAAGTTTGCTATTCAGATTCCCAGCTTGGCAGTAATTTTCCACCGGCTCGAACGTACGACCAAAGCGGGGCGTGGCGTGAGCAGAGCCAGCAGAAGAGAACAAGCAAACGGAAACCTTATATTGTATTTAATGCCAATTTTTGTTTCAACAAGCTGGTAATGACCTTCCGTGCATGTGCTGCAGCTGGTACAAAAGAGGAGCTTCTAACTTATTGCACATGGGAAGTTTGTGTTTAGTCCATTGGGAAGTTCATTGTGTAATACACTTTTAAGACTCCGGTTAGAGCCTGTGAGAGTCTCCCAGCCTTCCCCCTCCTCCTCTCCACAACCTCACGTGCTTCTTTCACACAATGGAAACTTTTAGCCCCTGAGAGGGAGGCGGGACTTTAACGCAGGCAGCATGTCTTTTCTACATCAGGCCTTCTTTGCAGCAAATAGCTGCACACCATGGTTATCTCCACTTCATTCCTACTCATGTTGTTTCTTTTTAGACTTCAAGGGGAAGTCTTCTCCCGCCTCCCTCCCGCCCGTTCCCGCCTCTCTTAAAGGGGAAACGGTTCTTCTTGGCAGAGGCGTTTATGTTCAGGGCTTTAACGAAGACAGATAAATGTAATGCGAAGGCGGGAGTGTGCACTATGCAAACATTCACTGGCATGGCTGGTGTGGCGAATGGCTGGCAGTGGACCAACGGGCAACCTAACGGGGATTATGGAAGGTGCAGTGTACAATGCTCTCCACAGTTTCTTTTTTCACGTTTTTAGCTGAAGTTTAATTGCAAAACATTCTTGTTTGTGCAAAACAAGCTTAGTGATAAACCCTGATCCTGTTGTAAACTGCTTCAAAGGTGTTTAAGTGCACTAATGCCGATACCACCAACCCCGACTGAAATACTACAAGACATACCAGATCAAAGAAATGTGAAGTGTGTAAATGCGGAACAACTCTGCTGTAAGAACCCAAACGGGAAGCCTCGTCAGGCTAGCCAGGAAGTGAAGGTCAAAATGGCTTTCTGTGTGCGTGTCTCTCCTTCTCCTCCCTCACACTCCTACCACCTCCACCCTCTCTCGCTGAGGTCAGACAGACCATTAGAGCTGCCGAAATGTCACAGGGTTTGCAGAAACTAAATTAACTTCCAGCGTTATGGAACAGTTCGAGTGCGTGTAAACGAGAATGTCCCCAAAACAGTTTGTTCTTTCCATTTTTCCATATCATTGCTAAAGAATAACATGTCATGTTCCTGCTGCTTCAATTACTTCAATTACTGTGACGGCTAGGCCTCTTGTGAACCTTGTCAACCAGGTAACAAACAAATCTCAGTTTCACATGCATTTTAAAATATTCTACAACATAACTGTAATGCACAGCTAGACATAAAAACACCTTTCATATTGTGCACGAGATGGCTTCCATGTTAGTCAAAATCATCAACTACACAACAGCATTCTCACAACACTTTCGCATATCGTACTTATCGAAAACCCTGCCAGTCAAAACAACTTTTAGCAGTGAAGTACATGTAGTTCATTCTGTATCTCTTTGGTTTGGTGATTCATTCTCACAGCTTTTATGTACAAATAGTACCCAACCTCTGAACACTTTTGGGCATGTAATATCTTCAACATCATTGGAGTTGGTTCGTTACCTGGGGGTGCAACCCTGTCCTGGTATGTGGGCTTGTAGTTGCTGAGAGTCAGGAGCATGGCCTGGATGGTGCCAATGAAAATTCCAGCCAAGCAGCCATAGAAGATTACATAGAAGATGAAGATTTTGACTGCAAAGAAAAAAATATAAAGCATGGAATCAATGGGATGTATTAGAGCAGCACATACAAGAAGGAAATAACATTGAGTTTCCACAAACATCAAACCAAATGTAAACATGGTCCAGCGTTTAAATGTATCCACTTTCAGTGTTGTTTTGAAGAGCATTTAAAGGGTTAGTTCACCCAAAAATGAAAATTCTGTCATTAATTACTCACCCTCATGTCGTTTCAAACCCGTGAGACCTTCGTTCATCTTCGGAACACAAATTAAGATATTTTTGATGGAATCTGAGAGCTGTCTGACCCTGCATAGACAGCAACGCAACTGAAATGTTCCCAAGTCCAGAAACGTAGCAAGGAGATCTGTAAAATAATACATGTGACATCAGTGTTTCATCCGTAATTATACGAAGCTACGAGAATACTTTTTGTGGTGACGCAGCTGACACAGAACAGCATACGCTGTTTACATCCAGCTAATATTCTCCAAATGGCGCTACAGGGTGATGCGGAGGAGACGAATTGTTGAATAAAGTCGTTATTTTTTTTGCTTTTGCGCATTGCGTATTGTTGTTTATGCAGGGTCAGACAGCTCTCAGATTCCATCAAAAATATCTTAATTTGTGTTCTGAAGATGAACGAAGGTCTTACGGGTTTGAAATGACATGAGGGTGAGTAATTAATGACAGAATTTTCATTTTTGGGTGAACTATCCCTTTAAGTATGTAGTTTAAGTATGTACAGTATGTCAAGTAACAAATAACAAGTACAAGTATGTACAAATTGAGAATTTAAAGTTGGCATGAAATTAAAATTCACCCTATTTTCTAAATGCATGTTATAGATCTTATTATGAACAGTTCATCCATGCATGTTTCATTTTTATACCTAGTAAGTTTAATCAAAATGTCATAACTCTATCTTCCAGTGAAATGCTGAACTTCTTCAATCATTTAGTGCGGTTAAACTCTGCCTTACGATCGACTGCAATCTTGCATTCAAATCTGCTTCCATCCGGTCAGTGGATAGAACCAATTCCCAGCCCTGCACTTTTTTTTTAGTTTTTCGATAATCCATTTCACTCCGATTTACATTTGCAAGAAAAGCAAAGTTCATCATGACCATAAAGTGACAGAGCACCAGACTAAAAAGTATCTAAATCGCTAAGAACAAAGAGTAACAAAGTCCTAGTCAGCAGTCTTCTGAGATACTCATCTGACTTATGTAAATCAATGTTAAAATAATATTATATAAATTAATGCACAATTCCAATGAATTAATTCATATGTTTCATAATTCACAATTCTCTTTTTTTTCAGATCATTCATCTGATATGCACTGATTGAGCCTTTTAATTTAGTTTTATTGATCATAAAAAATATATATTATAATATATATATAAAAAGAGAGCCTAGCTATTTCATGAAAAGTTGCTAGTAATTGTGAAACAACCCAAACTTTCCTGGCTGAATTAACAGCGACAACAGCTTCAGTCAAACTCAAACATTACTCATAACACTAGCTCCCAGAGCTCACATGTCCCTGTGTGATGCAACAACAGAATGCGACCCGCAGAATAACATTCCTGTCTGTCAGTAACTGTGCCAGTCTGTAGGCTTCACTGAAAACAGCCCCCAACAACCACTTCCAACTAGTCCCCACCAAACACAAGGGTCAGTTTGTGCCTGTGTGGATGACGGGGTTATACTTCCTTTCTTTCTGCTCTGGCAATAAAACCTTTGCCGCCTCTTAAATCTACAGGAAACACATTCAAGTTTGAATACAGTCCCACAAACAATAGTTTCACATCTCGTAGTCTCAGTGTGGGCAGAGAAAGAAGCTTGTCCCTGAGGGCATAAATAACGAGATGTCTGTTTTAAAATCCTATGATGTTTTAAAACGTATTGAACCCACATTCAGGAAGACCGAGTAAGAATGCCAACAGTAAACGTTACAGTACAACAGCTATTAACTATGCCCTTCAGTCTCTTACTTCAGTCTTCTCATTGGTTTCACTAAAATGAGAAAATAATGCAAAACAATACATATTCATGAGTCATGCAGTTTTCATTCAAAGTATTTGCGGGCAGCACCTTGACATAATAAAACATTCCAATAAATAATCATCTGTAATAGAGACAGAAATATGTTAAATCGATACAACAAAGTCAAAATCTCCTCTTTAAATAAATAATCCTATATCACTAACGTTAGCCTCCACTTGTCTTCTCATCTCGTCCGGTTGTTTCGATAGCGTTTGCCACATTTTTCAAACCACACAAACTATAAATACTCATAAATTTTAAGTCTGTGATTTTAAGAATACGCAGACATTTTTGTTCGTTTTAAAGTGAAACTTCAAGCACAGAGAGAGAGCGCCTTAGTAGCTAGCTAAGCTACATGTGACTGGCTCCCTCATGATACTCCACATGTGTCAGACTCGACCCGAACCTCCCTCCGTCTCACTGCCTAACTACGTGTTTTATCTTAACTTATCGAGGCTTAATTAATATGAAAGTATTTTATTACAACGCAGGGTTACTGGATAATGTAACTTTTTAATAACCGGCATTTACAAGTAAGTAAATGTAAACACAAGTCAATCTTGCATCAGGAGGGCAGCGATAAACACAAATGTAAACAACTGATAAAAAAAAAACTATCAGCTACAGACGGTTCCCAGCTTTAAAAGGCTACATTCTAAGAAACTCATGCGAAATATATTTACAAAGAAAGCAGGACGAGGAATTAGTACTAACCAATTATTACTATTAACACTAACTGTAGGCCATAAACTAAACTGGCCAAATTAATTTTGAGTCACCTTGAGGACAGAAAATACTTATTTCGTCACCTGCACAAACATGTTCATGTCATCTGTTTATGACTGACACTTGCAGCTTTTATGTTATTTGACTCTTCACTGTAAAAACGTTGTTTCTATCCATGTCACAATAATTTTACACGATTTGTCGGTGTTTGAACTCAATTCTTCAGTGGCTGACAGAAGTGAAATGATCTGATCGCTGGATGTTATAAATTTTAAACAATTTTGATTCCTACAAAGCAGCTATTAAACCCAAGTTTTTAATTTTACCGGCAGGAAAATATCTAATTGTCCTTCAGCTAATTTAACGTACTGCTGTAGTTACTGACCATTTCTGATGCCGCTGACTGACAATCTCTTTCCTAAACAAAAATAACATCCGTATCATGACCTTCAGAACGACCTTTTCCTTTCCCCAAGCACGGAACTAAACTTTTAATTAAACAATCGATCAAATATAAAAACACTGTGTAAAGCACTGTTTTCATCTTTTTTCCCCATTCAGTTGCCATTTTCACCACCTTGTGGCTGATTACGCGTATTAGTGACTGATCAGTTCATCTATTACATGACTAAAACTCGTTTCTATCGGCACACTCTGTGCACCAGAACACTGCTTATCCGTTTGCTTGATTCTTTTACGAGAATCTCTTAATATGATAATCTGATTATTATAGCAAGCCGCCAGCACAAGGCGTTTTTACCCTTAGAAAACGAAAGTCACGACTCGGTCTGATCAAACAGGTGTTGAGCTTTTTCCAAAGTCAGGAAACACGCTGTAGCCGTTTCTCCTGTCTTTAACGTTGAGACGTATTAATATCAACATCTAGCAAAGGAGAAAAACTAGTTTAATCCAAGAGAAGAGGCGCTGGTGAAACAATCTTGAGAACACTTACACCAACTGCTGCCTGTGCGTCCTAAAAATTCCTTCTTGTCAGAATTCCAGATAAAGGTCTTCCATCCACCATCTTTATTTGCAGACATTTTCGATATTTAGTTCCCTTTTGGTGGTGTTTGAGCGGGCCTTATGGGCTTCACAGCGATGTTGTCCCTTTCCTAAACGTTGTAAAAAAGGACGAAGTCGTACCCGGTACCTTCGCTTGTACTCACTCAATATATAGTCGGTGCTTGACTCCGCCCATCGGCTCTTTTAATAAGTTACCTTCAAAAGAAGGATGGCAGATTCGGACCAATCACAGCCCGACTTGCTTTTGCGTAACAACTGTAAACTGTAACTCGGGGGTGGGGGGTGGAATCCTCGCATGAGCAGGTCAGTGCTGTTTCTTTCAAACTCTGAACTGTGTTCTTTACCTCAAAATTACAGATTATCTTCTGTCTTAATACCATAAAATAACGTCATGCGTAAATCCACCGGCATATCTGACTACTTGAACGACAATAAAGTATAAAGGTGATACCATGTTTGTTTTTTTGGACATGTAGGCCTATCATACTTTCATTTTTTTTTACATGTACCATGGTGTTACCATGTTATTCTTGGAAGTACCTTAGAGTACCATATAAGCACCATGATATAAGAAATTCATATCAAAATACTATGGTACTGCCATGTAATACCATCACTGTACCATGGTACTGGCAAACTAATTTTTGCAAGGGGATAAACTACTGTTGCACATCAGCTGATCAAAAAACAATTTGAGTGATCAAATAAAATTCTAATATTTTTTATAAAAATCATAATTTACTCATGTAGCATTCATAAAAGTACAGATGGCACTGTGATACAAAGCACATTTTCTTCACTGTGTAGGTTTTCATTCAGTAATAGATATAAATGTGAGTGGACATAAATGTGTGTGTGTTATTAAGGGGAGGAAAGATTTTCCCGATGACCTGTGAAAGATTTAAGTTCAAGTACGTGACCTGTGCTCCATTCAAGGTCATTTGTGGGAGGCAACAGAAGCAGAGAGGTGAGCCCACCTACACAAAGCCTGTACACATGCACGGAGCCATAGAGTTTCAGTCTCTCAATAGGGTATTTGAGAATATATGTCATTTCACTTGTTTTTCTTCCTCGTAAATCATAGACAAGCTCCAACAAGTGTCAATCTGCGCAGGTATTAATTCCTGCACACTGGGATTACTGGCTCTTTCTATGGGCTTGGGGGTCTGTTTGACTCCAAAAACTCCATACATTACAGTTACATTTAACTAATCAGGTAAATGTAAATATGAATGTGTAAGTAATACAAGAATGTGATGTTAAAGCAGTGTATGCCTGAACTGCAGCATCTCTTAATAAATCATCAGCAAATAGGTGCGTGTATTGTTGTGGGTGTGGAGCTTCAAACATGTGCACACAGGTGCTTCCACTGTGTCACTTATGACCTGTAATCCATATAATTCCTCTCACTGCCATACATTTCATCATGGCTTTTGAAGCTTAGCTCAAAGGACTTTCACTGAGAAAAGAATAATGCGTCATCATCACTGAACTTCTATTAAAGCTGTACAAAATTATGAATGAGCTAAAATAATTGATAAATTAATATAACATCCTTATTCCCACACATTTACATTTGTAAATGACAAGTTCACCAAAAAATGTAGGTCAACATGTCATAGTGTAAGTCTACATTTTATGCATTTCTTTGTTCTGTGGAACACAAACTATTTAAAGAATGTTTCAACAGTTTTGTCCATGCAATGAAAGTCAGTGGGGTCCAGGATTATTATAGTTAACAAAGACTAAAACTAAAATTAAAACCATTTTTTAAAAATTGTTACTTAAAAATAAACATTAACTGAAATAAACTGAACTTTTTTATTTCAGCTACTTTCTATTTTCAGCTTAAAAAACGTAAAACTATAAAGACATATACAGTATGTATATGTGTGTGTGTGTGTATACAGTATATATACTATATTATATATTACTATACTATTATACTATATTACTATACTATAAATGAAATAAAACACACAACAAAGTAGTGTAGTAGTGTAAAATAATAAACTGTTTGTTTGTGTGTGTGTGTGTTTGTTTGTTTGTTTGTTTGTTTGTTTGTGTGTGTGTGTGTGTGTGTGT
>NW_015666179.1:273123-278579 GCF_001515625.1 Sinocyclocheilus rhinocerous
TGTGTGTGTGTGTGTTTGTTTGTTTGTTTGTTTGTTTGTTTGTGTGTGTGTGTGTGTGTGTGTGTGTGCGTGCTGCAGAAAAATGAAATGCAAAAAGGTTTGGAATGACGTAAGTAAATGATGCAAAAACTTACTTGAGAAGATAATTTACTTGACATAAACATCAACAGATTTCTGAAGTCCTGCTGATGCTTCCTAGCTAGTAAGAAGTAAAAGGTTCTGTATTTACATAGATCAGGCTATTGGCAAATCCTCTGGGAGGTGCTGCATTCCAGTATAGGTTGCTGATTGAATGTGGCATGCGCATAAAATGCCAGACCCCAGTTCATCAACAATGTCATACCTGTGCAGTGGCACGGAAAGATGGCAGCTTCTTGAACCGAAAGCAGACGTGCTCGTCTGTTCCCCCTCCCTTTGACACTAAGTAAACTCTGCCATTACTTTCAACTTGGTCAACAAGCTGACAAGCTGAGGTGTAGATAGCGTGTTGAGCCCTTTGATGCCTGAACTGTTTTTAGTCGTTGCTTTTTTCACTGCCCTTTCTCTCACAGCCAGTGCATCATCGGGTCCAAGAAGTGTTTTCTGATTTGTGTGGAACAGTTGTGATCCAATTAAGTATATCTAGCCTGATAGTCTCAAGGCTGCATGGAACTCTAGACTTTTTAAAAAGCATGAAGTTTGTGGCCTCTTTTGTGTTGATCTTAGTAATGACACTGGTTCACATTGCCAGTAGAGAGTATGGATGGTGATAAGGGTTTTTCCCCTGGCCTCTAATGTGCCTGAGATGGATATCTCTCAACCTCAGTGTGCACTGCAGTGACAGCAGTGCCAAAATTCGGTCATGTAGAAGTAAGAGTTACAATAAATGACAAAATGGAGGGTGACAGAACATTGTGATGCTGCTAAATGAATTGAGAGAGATATTTATTTGTGCTTATAGTGCATCATTAGTGTTCCCATTTAATTAGCTGTCATGAGCTCAATAGTTATAGAATGAGAGAATTGTTTTCTAAATTTAGCATACTTTTTAAATGTACTTTGAAAGATTCCTTTGGGTAAAACGTTGCATCATGATGATTGTGTTTTTGTGGAGCGAAAGACTTCTCATACCACTTCTATGTCATATTTACATAGAGCCTTTGCTCTGGAATGCAACTCCAGACTGGAAAGTAAAACATTTTGTATATTCTAATGACTAAGAATAATAAAATGACCATATTTATCCTCTCAGTGTAAACAGAGTAACACATCTAGAGTGTTTAGTTCACTAGTTGCTCCACTGATGAGTAAGGTTTCTCTAAGTGAAACTGGATTTGTCCAGTGTCAAACAGATGGAGGAATCTTTCATCCTCTTATTATTTACTGTACACATGATAAGCAACCAAGCTGGTTATAACTTAGCCTGAATTTTATTGTTTATTCACAATTATTAGAACTACGAGAAAAAAAAATTAAATTGTGAGATATAAACTCAAAATTGCAAGTATAAACAGAATTCTCAAAAAAATCTCAATTACAATTTTATCCCATGGAATCCCATTATGGAATCCCGAAAAATCTTATTTCATTAAAAATAAATAAATAGATAAAAATAAAGAAGAAGAAGCACATGGACTTTGTAAAATATGTATATCAGTATTCTCTCTGGTGATATAACAACACAACTTAACCTAGATGTGCAAGCTGAGCATAGCAGGAAGCTTTTAGGTGCTACTAATGTAGATGTAGTTTCTGTCACGTACATTTATTCTACTTTCTCGCCTCATGTTTCAGTCAGGTCTTACTGGAGCCAGCAGGTCAGCGGGGTGCCTGAACTCCCCATGCACACACAATTAGAGGAGAGATCTAGGAAGTGATGAAGAGACAGTCGACCGAGTGCAGGCTCCCGGTGAGGGACCTAGCCTGAGGGAAGTGTGGGCCAGATTGACTGTATAATCAATATCCCTCCTGCTCCAAAAAATGGCACGCTATTTGCTGTTTACGCTGTGCCATGCTATTTACCATCACTTATTTTTATATAATGTGTGCATTTATGAGTGAGTTTGCAATTGATGCTGATGCGATTAACCCTATGCTATGTGATTACATTGTGTCATGTAAATACTGAAAAAGTATACATAGGGTACTGTTGCAAATGAATCAGTTTTTGTTGTTATCCATGCAGCTAAGTATAATGAAATGAGTGAAACTAAAAGCATTCAAGCTGTCAGTTTTCTCTCAAAGATCGTCCACCATCTGATAAACTTTGTGTCAGTAAGGACAGTGATTCACACAAAAGCTAATGTAACCTCATATTAAGGGTGCATCAATTTTGTGAGCACGTTATGGATGTTCAGTCAGGTTGAATCAGAAAATCAACAGAAACTGTCACTATAAATCACTGGAAAAAATCTTCTCCTTTGGCAGATAGGCTCACTAAACTTCACAGGCGCACAGGCTGCTCCACAGTGACATGTGAGAGAAACATTATCCAAAGTCAATATTGTGCTTTCAAAAGAGCTAGTAAAATGATTGAGCTTGATGTGGAGCTAAACCATACCCCTCTATGATTTGAACCACTAATAGGTGGAGACCACATAGACTCCGCCCTTGAATGGTGGCTGCTTTAATGTAGCGCCCTAGTCACCCAGCCATGCAAGATCCCTAGTAGTGATATGTTCACTGACGGTCAGTGAGACAAAGGATATCACAAGGTCATAGTAATCAATGGAGAGGAGTGAATGAAAGTGTATCTGAAAGACCGTTGTCAAATCTTTCAGCACTAAACCTAAATGTTGGGGATTTGTTCGTATATTTCTAGAATTCTGTGTATACACACACACACACACACACACATTTTGGGTGAAGTGTCCTTTTAAATTGATAAAATGTACGTACATACATACATACAAACACATACACACACATATATATGTACATTTGATAAATTTAAAAAATGAAATTTCTGTCATCATTTACTCACCCTCAAGTCGTTCCGATCCTGTATGAGTTTATTTTTTCTGCTGAACACAAAAGATAATTTTTTTTTTTAAGGATGATGATAACCAAACAGTTGCTGGTAGCCATTGACTTCCATAGTATGGGGAAAAAAATTTAAAAAAATAATATGGAAGCCAATAGCAGTGTATCTAAAATGTATCTTTTGAATGGCAGTGCATCTAAAATGATGTATACTCACATGAAATGGCATTCAGTCATATCAGTAGCCTAATAAAAGCTGTTGTACTTGTACAAGCTGGATGGGGTCACTGCATGGTGGCAGCCATGTTGGGGTCACATGACCAGTCATATACATTTTATCAGACCCCTGTCATCAGACACTTTGACTAGTATTCTATAACACTACCATACAATATTTCAAAAATGGTAGGCTTAGTACACCATTCTGGATTCAGCCCACCACTCTCAAAAATAAAACAATCAACGTGAACTGTGAGGTACATTTACATTTATTTATTTATCAGACATTTTTATCCAGAGGGACTTGCAAATGAGAAACTTCAAAAAGCATTTTTTTTTTGCAGTAAGGTGCCTTGGTTTACAAAAAATGGTGAGAGCCTTCTAAAAGTCTTCTGAGGCATGATTAGTTTCTCACCCATCATGCTCTTCTCTCCCATTATTCCCCTGTCAAAGCAGCTTACAGTAAAATACCCATCGCCTTCACAAAGGCCCTTGACACTTCTTCCGAGAAACCATGATCCATTGCTCTAATGAGGTGGGTGCCCTGGAGTCAGGCAAGTGTTTTTTGAAGAACCCTTTAATGCATGGTGGCCTTTTGACTCTTTTCTATAAATACATCAGTGAAGCTCCATTAATCAAAACAGGTCCTGAAGAAAAACAAGGCCTTGTTCTAGAAAACGGCACTGCACTGTTTTTTTTAAAACTGTTCTTATACTAAAATCATTACATGAAATAGTTTATACCTGAAATGCTCCTGAAATTAAATTATTATTTGATACACAGTCATATTCTAAATATTAAATATGATTTATTCAATTTCATAAACATTAAAAATTATCTTCATCACATGAAATATTTATGTTCATTTCTGACATTTACCTTCATGACATGCTGTTCAATGCATACCAAGACATGCCACATGTCACATGACACTACAGTCATTTCCAGTATTATATAATGGAGCTGAGTATTCAGAAACACAAGACTGTGAAGTGGCCAAAACCTTGATTGTGCCTGGCAGATATCAGATTATTTACTTACATTCTTGAAGTCGATCATTCCTCATTATACAAGTTCTTGTATAATATGACACATTTTAGAATTTGGTGGTGTCATAATAATATTTGTCAAACCCATAAGTGATTGCTTTGATAATGTTATCAGAAAAGATCTGCACTGAAGCAAACAGGTGTTATGTAGCTATTCTGGTCTGCAAAAATAGCTGTGCCTTTTAAAAATAAAGGAAGATGGGTCGTGGGAGCATTAGTTAAAGGGGTCATATGATGCAATTTCAAGTTTTCCTTTCTCTTTGGAGTGTTACAAGCTGTTCGTGAATAGATAAGATCCCTGAAGTTTCAAAGACTAAAGTCTCAAACCCAAAGAGATATTCTTGATCAAAGTTAAGACTCGTCCACACCCTCCTAAAACGCCTCATTTAAACATTCCCCCACATGTCTACGTCACTATGCGGGAAGATTTGCATAACACCGCCCAAATGTATACGCAAAGAAAGAAGGCGTAACTTTGATTCTCAACTCACAACTAGAAATCAGTGGTTAAGTTGTATTTACAACACTGTTCCAAAACAGTTCAAACCAAATATTCAGATGTGTGCAGTGCATTTTACGGGACTGTTTCCTGGGAGAGTAGACTACAATGCCGGTGTTCTGACAAATAATGCTGACTCACAGCCTGTAAGTACGTTTTCATATTTAAAGGATTTGCCACTGATGATTCAAACGCGAGTTTTGAGCAGTGTAGAGTAGCGCTTGTTGTTTGTCGTTTCTCCGATCACAAATGCAGACATGGTTTTATGTCACAAAATAATGTTCTTTTTTAGCAACGTCATATGACCCCTTTAAGGTCAGAATTCAGTATGTGTTGAACGAATGATATGTAATGAGCCCTGGTGAATGTAACTAGATGGGAAGAAGTCTCTTATGCCTTGCCACAAGGCAGCCATTACTCCAGTCTTCAGTGTCATGTGATCCTTCAGAAATCATTCTGATATGCTGATTTGCTGCTCAAGAAACTTTTTTATTATTCTCATTGTTGAACACTGTCATGCTGCTGAATATTTTTGTGGAAACCATGATATATTGTTTTCAGGATAGTATTTGATGAATATAATGTTCAGTGTTTATTTGAAATAGATTTTATGTAAAAGTCACTTTTGATCAATTTCAAGTATTAATTTCTTTTTTTTAAATCTTACTATATGTATAAACATACACAAAAAAAAAAAAAAAAGAAAAACTGAGGCAAGGCAGCATGTA
>NW_015666179.1:278589-281248 GCF_001515625.1 Sinocyclocheilus rhinocerous
TGGAGATGATTGTGTGCAGCACATAAGGGGGGAAACACTGCCATTTTCTCTTCCTGAAAGAGATAGCCGTGTAACGTATGATAACCACAAACACTCACTCGCGCAAAATGGGTTTCCGCAGCCACATGTACCCTACTTGCAAACATATTGTGGCTTAAAATTTAATTTGTCAGGTTTCAAATGCTGTCAATAGCCAAAGCAAAACCAAGAGAAATTATGCTTCAGTTCTGTTGTGGTGCAGATTATGATTTGCAGGGTTACAAATACATCTCTCAAGTGACAATGCTTTGCTTGTGAGTAAACAATGATATTCAAATAAATAAAAAAATGAACGAAACAGCCTGTGTCCATGTGTTTTTGTTTGCACATAAGCATTTTTCTCATTTCTCTGCTTTCCATACGTGCGAGTACAGGACACGCTATTTTGACACTGCAAACTCATTACTATGACACTGAAAGGATTTGGCTTATTATATATTTTATTTTATTTATTTCATTTATAGAGTAGCAAGACAACAGAGAAAGAATCACAAAAGCTTTAAAACAGTTTTAATGTAATTGAGCATAGCAAACACTCTGACAACTTACATCCCATCCCCACAGTGTGGTACAAAATTATGACAACCATTATCATTACCTTTTCTTTCTATTATTTCCTTGTTCTTCTCTGATTTTTCACCAAATCTCTTCAGTTGTAGAGCAGCCCTTGGTCCTTTGGTTTGTAAATGAAATGTCTCAGTTGTGAGGGTAATTAGAGAAACTAAATCTTGGGCCATTAGCAGCTTTTTAGGCTAATGTTCCATTCAGGGCCTTTTTTTTTTTTACTCCTCTGCAATACTCAAGACATTATGTTCACACATCAATCCACTGCAAAAACTACATGCAGCTTGATATAAGGAGTGATCGGTCCTTCTCCATTACAGAATACTAGATTCTTATATTATACAACAAAGAAATCAACTTTTTTTGGTAACACTTTTGTATAGGGACAAATTAACTACTTGCTTATTAGCATGCCTATTATAAACATGTTGGCTGTTTATAAAGCACATATTCTGCATGTCCATATTCTACATCCCTACCCAATGCTTAAACCTAACAACTACCTTACTAACCATTAATAAACAGCAAATTAGGAGTTTATTGAGGCAAAATTCATAGTTAATGGTTTGTTAAATACGAGAATCGGACCTTAAAATAAAGTGTGACCTTTTTTTAATGTTTGTACATATTTGTGCAAAACCTGATCAGTTATAAAGTGCATTTTGTGCAAAACATCTGCACTGCATAAGCTTGTGTTTATATATATGGTGGCTGAATGATAATCTGTGATTCTGTGAAAAAAGAAGGGCTAATAGCAGCATGCTATTAAAATTCTGTGATTATTAATAGACTGATATTGTCCTTAATGCTAAATAAAAAATGCTCTGTTCCACTAATGGATTTTGTGTCCTGATGCGGAACATCAGTTTATTGCATTATTTTAGCTTAAATTTTGTCCAGAAGTCATCATTTCCACTTGCCAGCAGATTTACAGTTCTCAAACACATTTGTTTTCTGACACAAAACATTTTGTGCCTATATAAACGAGGGCAAATTAGTTCATAGCCATGTTGCTTCAGTGATGCCCAAATAAAAAGCAGATGTAAACTATCTTGCTTCCTTTACTTTAGTGTAGCAGCCTGGAAAAATTATGGTTGGTGGTGTTATTGTTGAGCTTGGATTCGGTGTAATGTTTTTATTAAATACCTTTCAGCTTATTATGCTTTGAACTATAAGTTACATACAAGTGCCCAGCAAAACTACAGGACAAAAGAGCAGAAGAGAATCAATGAATGAATACTCACAAGTTTGCATTCTTCTGTCCCAAATAAAGGTGCTTTTTATGGAATGATCAATCTAAAAATACACACCTCTGTGATCTGCTCCATTTAAACTGATAAGAAACTCCACAAGATGACTCACACGCTATTTCTGAATATTAATAGTTATTTATTTTTGTACTCTTTGAGAGTGGCGCTTCTCCAAACAGATCAAAGTCACTGTGCCAGATGAGGACAGACAGAATTAATCTCTGCAACACAGATTTGAAGTGAAACATAATCCAAACTGTGGAGAAATGCTTTTTAATATACATTTTTGCACGCAAGATGTCTCAACATATCACTGTAATTTTTTACAAATTATTTTAATGCTAACACAAAAAATAGTTAAATGTACGCTGTAAAAAAAAAATCTGTGACATTTACGGTAAAATACCGGCAGCTGTGGTTGCCAGAACTTCACCGTAAAAAATACGGTAGCAACATTTTAGGTTTTACAGACTTAACTTAAATTCACAATAAAATACCGTATTTCATTAACTGATGTAATGTTAATAAACCAAAATATTGAAGTACTAATATCTGTTTTGAACCATTGTAATGCACTGATAACCACCAAAAACTGGTGGTGATGAGAAAGTCACATGATGAACCAACGCTCATCACAAACAGCTTTTATATGAGCTGAGGAGGGCAATACTTATATATAGAAGGTGCACACTGTGTCGTTCACACAAACACTAAACCCCATCATGGTGACACACATGATTCTGAAATAATGCAATAAACATGAATTTAACGACATTAGATGTAAGATAAAACCCAAATGTACACAT
>NW_015666179.1:281310-293413 GCF_001515625.1 Sinocyclocheilus rhinocerous
TGTCACTGTAAATTATACAATGACTTTTTCTTTTTCACTTCCAAAAACCTTATTTTTAACAGTATTTTATTGTAAAATTATATTAAATGTAATTACATTTATTCACCGTTGTAATGTGGGGTTTTGTTTTGTTTCATGTTCATGTTTTCCATGTAAGCCACAGCCTGCTCACGTCACACCTGCTACTACAGGGTCTGCTCACGTCACGTCTGCCAAGCCAGAGCCTGCTCACATCATGCCGGTCACTCAAGTCAAGTCTCGGATTATTGTTTGGATGTTTGGATCACACTGTAAATAAACTGCACTTGGGTTCTTCACTACGCTCGCCTTCAGTGGACTGATGCGTTACAACCGTATATAGTATGGAAACTTACTGTTAACCAGTTAACAGGTTTTTACTGTAGCATTTTTACAGTATTTTACTGTTAAAATCCCAGTCATTTTTTACAGTGTAGGTTACCTTAGTATATGGGGTAAAAATTAATACTATATGTAACAGACGTTAAATATTACTGTAATATATTGTAAAAAATTATGTTCTTTTCAAATAAAGATAATATCATCACAGTTTACAAATACATGTACAATGTACAAATACAAATTGATACAATGTACAAGTATATAAAATATCAAACAGCAAAAACACAGTACTTCTACTGTAAAATATTATTAAACATACTTTTTAACAAAAAAGTGACCATATTTAATCTTGACAAACAGTACTAGGATGTAATGTTGGATTTAATTTATAAACAATATACTCTATAGTGAGTGCTCAGTGCTAATTATTATATATAATATCCATGGAAAATTATTCATAGCCAATGACCTCTCTTTATATTTCTTAAATTGCTGCTTTTTACTCAAGTTCATATTTCCATTCAGTGCATCAGTACATAGGAACTAGCCTGATAATCTTGTTTCAGAGGATTATGAGCTATTTCTGAAGATTTTGCTGTAGTGAGAGGCCCTACACTTTATCTTATTATTTGTTACTTGAATTATACTTTACATCAAAGCTACTGTAGCAGCAAGGGACTCTTAAAGTTCATAAATTTCCTCTTGAAGTTGCCAGGCTTGAACTCATGCCCTTATACATATTTATAGCCGATACCCATGTTTGGCCATAGTCACATCAAATGGCATTGTGGTTATGATGTTCAGCCTTGTAAGACATTTTGAATTATAACAGTTTTATTATTTTTAAAGTGACTGTTGCATATGATGGGAGTTTACATCATCTGTCAGTGGAAACATCAGTATGGATGATATAGAAGTCAAAATTATAAGGACCCAAATTATAAGGACCTTTGTTTTCCTATTGTTTTCATACTTGCTGAAGGTAATGACTGAAAAGTAGTTTGACCAATAGCGTGCAGGCATTGTACATAATCGATCAATCGTGGGGTATGAGAAGGTGGGATCTACAGAGAATGGTCAAAGCAATGCAAATATGTGTACATGTAATGAGGACTGTAGAGAGCATGTCAGTAGGAAAACACACCCAAAAAGTGGACATTTAAGGCAATTTAGAAATCAGAAATTGGGGGGGGGGAATCATTATCATCAACAAAATAAAAATAAAATAAAAAATAAAACAAAATAAACATATTTTACTATTTATTATTTCATAAAAATATTTTTGAAACTGTAAAAAAAAAAAACCCAACAACACTGAACATAGAAAATGCTATAGAGAAATGTAATCATTTCTATATTGTTATTATTTCTCTGTTGTATAATATAATATAATATAATATAATATAATAATTTGGTTATCTGCACCATGTCCCATTTCCACTATATATATTTTGTTCTGATATGCAATATTGCACAGCTCTCTATATAAAGTGATATACTTTAAAGCAATATACTGTATATCTTGGCTATGTAGCTGTTTATATCATCACAAAATGTAAACTATATAATTTAGTATAAAAGTTGGTTCTCTGCACCACGTCCCATTTCCACCATGTATATATTGTGTTCTGATATGCAATATTGCAACAGTATATTTATACTGTCAATATTTGTTGTAATAACTTGTGCCATTCTCCTGAACTGTTTTATGTTACATGTCTGCTTTAGGTGCAGTCTTACATGTTTGCACAATGGTTTATTTGAAAATTGCTCCATGTTTCCTCCTGTACAATGTAAATATATCGACTTTGACTTTGGCTTAGGTCTTCAAATGTTTAATGACTCAACTTGCCACATTATGGCTTTGTAGCTCCGTTAGTCGCTATGCTAGTACAAAGTTTGCTTTGCATCCGATCATTGATAAGACAAGTTAATGTTTAAACAGAGCACTATGATAATTCAAAGAACCCTGCAGAAGCCCTAAACACTGATTGTTATCTGAGCTCCAGAGATAAATGTTTGTGTTTTACAAGACTGTGCCTAAGACTTATCACTGAGATAAAGTTGTAGGGGATCAAAGGCTTACAGCATCTGATGTGGCCTGACATACTAAATGATCTGTTTTTATTGTTACTAAATATCGCATAGTAATACATTCGGATTTGAAAGTAAAGGGGAGGATGAAATGGAATGAAACTGATTAAGTGAATGAATCAGCAGCTGATTAAGAAGAGGAAAATGCTGTAATCAGTTCAGACACATGCACAACACAATGTTCCTCTGACATTAGTGACCTTGAGTAACTTGTGAGTTAGAGGTCATAACAAGTACTCCTCTTTCTGAAGGGTTATTGCTATTTAATATTAACATACTTTGTTTTGCTAGGTAACCCAAAAATCTTTCCATTTAGTTTTGCTGATGTAACTTAATGTATATAGGTTGATTCAGAGATGTTAAATAACCTTTTAATTAAGTCACAAATGTTATTTAACATCTGCGAATCAACCTATTTAATATGACTTACTACATTAGGTTGTTTATTAAATATTTTGGGGAAAAAAATAGGTTAACTTTTATGATTGTGTAAAAATGTTTCATTTGGTAACATCTAAATTAACTGGGTCATTTTAATGGTTAAATGAGGTAGAAATAGCTCCATAAGAGGTCAGAGATATATCCTTGTGGGTGGTGCAGTGGCTTAGTGGGTAGCACTGTGGCCTGGCAGTAAGAAGGTCCCTGGTTTGAGGCTATGAGACCTTTCTGGGTGGAGTTTGCATGTTTTTCAAGGGGTTCCTGAGGGTTCTCCGTTTTACCCCATAATTGCTTGATTGTCTATATTGCCACAAAATGTAAACTATATTATCGACCCAGCCATATATTTAAATTTAGAAATATAGTACATCTAACTTTATACACATACAGTACATACATAACTTCACGTAAACCAATATAGACTATATAGCAAATCTAGACTGTGTGAATGTTTATATTATCGCAAAACGTAAACTAGAGAGCTCTCACAAAAGCTATTGAGAACAAATTGTTTTATAAGTTTACAAGTTTCTAGGTGATATAAAGAATAAAGGATTCTGCACAAAATGTGACTTTTGGGGCTTGAATAATTTTGTACATGAATGTTTAGAGCCAATTTGATTTTTTTTTTTTCATTTATCATCAACTTTATTTTGTCAGAATCACTCAAATGTGTATTAATAAATTTTCTATAATAGAAATGCCTGTGCTAAATTGTTCTCATAACATTTTGTTCTCGGCAGCAAAATATCTTGCAAGTCAAGGGGTTGAATAATTTAATAATAATAATAATTATTATTATTAAGCAAAATTTCAAAATTTCAAAATCTGTTCCAATGAAGAGTCAAATGCATCTACATCTTGGATGGCCTGAGGGTGAGTTCATTTTAAGCAAATTTTCATTTTTGGGTGAACTTTGGCTAAACTACTTTAACATGACTACATATTAATCTGAATACATTCGACTGTAACCTACCAATGGAAATAATTCTTAAGAGTCAGATCAGCTAGAAATACTTGAGGTAACAAGTAACAACTAGCTGTATTCCCATTTTACAGTGTGTTTCATTAAAAATAGCTCATTTTCTCAGTCCAAATGTTATTTCCTGTGAAAGTTCCTCA
The DNA here is from genome assembly GCF_001515625.1 of Sinocyclocheilus rhinocerous. NCBI lineage: Eukaryota > Metazoa > Chordata > Actinopteri > Cypriniformes > Cyprinidae > Sinocyclocheilus > Sinocyclocheilus rhinocerous. The sequence continues at coordinate 285,325 of NW_015666179.1, forward strand.
TTCCATCACACTGTTTAACACAATGAATGATAGATTGAAAATAAGCCCATTCTGTTTACATAAAAGTTTGGCCTTAAAGTGAGATTTCTCTTTAAAATAATCTAGCTCAGGGTCTACGGCACAGTCTGGGAGGAGGCTGGAAACATTCTCCTTAACAATACAAAAAAGTTCAATCCCTGACCGCAACTATCTGCTTATGGTGAAAATGATCACCCCTGGATCCGGACGCAGAACATCTGGACAACACATCCCAGAGAGCCTTTAAGACGGAGGGAGCATTGAGAAGTTCCACAGAGTTTGACTTCAGGATGAGCTCAGCACATGTTCTGCAGGCTCTGTGCCTGCTGATGGTTTTCTCCACAGCCAGCGCTCAGCATGGCTACATGCATGATACCGGTGAGGAGTGGGTGAATACCTGGCGCCAGGGCTTCAACTTTCAGTGTCCCCATGGTGAGGTCTTAGTGGCAATCAGGAGTTACTTCAGTGAGAAGGAAGGCTCGGACCGCCTGTGCGCTCAGCACGGCTACATGCATGATACCGGTGAGGAGTGGGTGAATACCTGGCGCCAGGGCTTCAACTTTCAGTGTCCCCATGGTGAGGTCTTAGTAGCAATCAGGAGTTACTTCAGTGAGAAAGAGGGCTCGGACCGCCTGTGGAACTTTGAGTGCCAGAGGACTCCCTATGACTGGGGAGAGCCCAACGAATGCTGGTGGGACGATATCAACAGAGCCGGGCTGGAATGGTATGTCTGTATGTATGCGGGTCACAGTGTGCTGTCAAACACAGGTTCACATAGTAATATGCCTTTTTTATATGTCTCGCTCGCTATAATACAAAACACATTTGCAAGTATGTTTTATATGATAACATTCACTGTTGCAGAAATGACCATGAAATGACACCCTGACGTTCCACTCAATATAATTATTTTTTTAAAGTGTGTTACATAGAGATACAGAGAGAGTATACAATATGGAATAAACAAAATATTTTCCTCATGTTTGCCAAACATTGCAAGAATGCATCTTTTCATAATTACTATTTTAGAACTTTGCAGTTTCAAGTGTCTAGTCAATACACATAAATGAATGAAAGATAAGGAATTTCTCATTTTTGGAGTTATTTGGAAATAGTTTTTGATACTACACAGCAAGCAACTCCACAAATGTGATACTTATATCCCTTGTGTTGCGTAAAATATGTATTTTGTATGATAACATTCAGTGTAGCAGAAAAGACCATGAAACGACACCCTGATCAATGTATATTATTTTAAAAAAGTGTTTAATATATATAGATACATAGAGACGGAAACAAACTGAATATTTTTGTCATTTGTTAATGAATTAATTTTTATTTTATAACTTTGCACAGTTGTCCGGTGAATACACATACATGAATGAAAGACAGATTTGGAATATCATTTTTTTGGACAGTTATATGGAAATGATTTTTGATGTTACACAGACATCCCTTGTGTTGCAAATATTTTTCTGACGAGCTTTCCTAAAAAAGGTTTGGTGTTTATATGCTGGGTTTACACTAACTAAAATGGAGAGCTCGCTTGCATGTATGATTAGACTCAGATGTGAATGTTTACGGAAAGCACTAGCTAATGCTAGCTTTCAGAGTTGAGTGCTTGCTTTGACAACATCATGATAGTTGGTTTGTCAAGGGGAAAACAATGAAAGTTTCTTAAATAGGACTAGAGAAACACAAGCAGATGCTTGGGCCAATCCAGATTTCATAAGTGTCATTTAATCTTTGCCTCAGGTCGGCTGTTCTCAGTAAGCCACAAGCCACAGAAGAGATATAATGGCAACACTTAAGTTTAAGGGCCTTGTTTACTGCCAAAATGAAACTTTAACAAGCCTCCACAAATGTACCTCAGACATGTTTGATTGCACATTTGTGAATCACTTCAGTTCTGTGACATCTTATTAAGAACAGCACTATGACGTTTCAAATTTAAGTTGTGTTATATGTTGTATTGAATGTTGTACTTTGGGCTTTGTTAAAAGGTTTCTTGTTGAAGCACTGCAAGGTTTGCAGTGTTCATTCCAATTACAGCACAACATCTTGGACCCATGAACGTAGGTCTGACATGTTATTATTTCTTCTTCTCTTCTAATGAACAGTCATGTGGTCCTGGTTACACGCTATCTCAGTTCCAGTTCCAATATCCGACACATTTCTGAGATGATCTATAGTTATTATAATAGATATGAATTTAATTATTTATTTATGTATTTCTGCATGCAACATAAAACCAGAATTAAAAAACTCTTCACACCCACCCACAAAAACTGGGGCATTAATAACACCACTGCTTACCACCTACTGATACTTGTCACAGCCAGATAAACCAATGACCAACTAATGTGGAAAATAGAGGCAAAAAAGTCAAAAACATATTAAAATGCATTTAAAAAAATACACAAACAGATCACTTAATGAGTGTGCAAAAATCTGTCCACTTAGTCAATCCAAGATTAATGAGTCACCCCAGTTTAAGAATGGTGTTCAACCAGGCTGCCAGCCAGTCTCTCCAGGAGATTCTGCAAAACAACTTTTAACCAAAGAGATATGAATGTTTTTTTAGCTGCTATCCAAAGTTTTAACAGAGTCTCTCTAGTTGCATTAAGAGCTAGTATACATTGTAATGATGTGAGTGCTACAGGCGCTATGTCCAAAATGGTCGTCTTCTAACCACATCTGCAGTGCTGGGAAGTTTTTATAGAAAGTAGAGGAAACTGAGGAAACAGTTAACAGAACTTAATAGAAGTTTTTTTTGTTTTGTTAAAAGGACTTCCAAAAAGTGCAAGGGTCAGTTTGGTTTGCTAATATATCTAAACAACAACAACAACAACATACGCATCTGAATCTGAATGCGAAATTGAATGTTGATGTGTCATTTATTAACTTCATAATAGATTAACACAAATGAGACGAAATTATTTCGTACACAGAATGCAGCCATTATTAAAATTCATTGTGATGATAAACAGTCATTTTTACATTCTTATTGTATAAACAGAACTGCACAATAAAGCTTCACAGCTCCGTAACATTCATACTGGAATAATTTAGAGGATATTGCAAATATAACAGTATCTCATTGCACATTCATTTCTGACTGTCAATTACAACTAATTCAATGAAATGTCTGCATGTACTATTCTCTCATTTTTGCCAGGTTTACACAGAGTCCCGAGGACTAACTTCTCAGACTGAAATCTGACCAATTAAAGACTTGAACTGCATTGAACAGTATAAGCTTTGTTGTTTTGAACACATTCAGGATTAAACTTTTCCTGGAATAACAAGCTCATTCTATACTCACAGTGCTGCAGTGTCAGGACACTCTATGAATGGATATTTTGATAATTAATTGCTGCTGCCTTGATATAAAAACATAAAGTTCAAACTGAAGGTAAACACCAGTGGCTACAATAAATAAAAGCATACTGTGCACTGGTTTAAACTTTATACTGGCTGCTTTCTTTGTCATGCTCAACATTGACATGATCACTCAGGACTACTAAGGCACTATTTTTTTGCAAAGCTGCTTTGGAACAATAAGTATTATGAAAAGAGCTATTCATCCAAAACCGACTTTCGTGTTCGACAATGAAATAGTCTTTCCTGCATCTAGACTCTGGTTGTCCACAGGAACGTGAATGTTTTGCCCAGAATGGTCTGACATGAAAAATTATTCATAGCCCTCTCATGATTTTCCCCTCTACAATAACCGTAATGTCTTAAAGTGAGATGATTGCCTTCTTTCCTTCCTCCATTTTTTCTAATGATGTGATGTGTGTTGTAACACCACAAATGTCACTGTAACTTTCTGTGATTTTTTATTTGGCTCAGGCTCTTCATATCATGCTTTGAAAGACATATCTTCCTGCAAGACCCTTAAGATAACTTACAATCTGTGTGATTCTCATGACAAAAGTGACCTTATTTTACTAATTCTCCAGCTTGTTAGAACAGGAAATGTCTGGTTGCTGCGATCAGTCTCTGAGGGCATAAGCAACAGCGCCAAGGGCCATTCAGTGCTCCATGAAGGTTTCTCCACCCACTCCAGCAGCATTGGGGGAGTTTTTCCAGTGGGTTAATTGGACTCAGTATAGTTTTCCCTGATCTACTGCCCACTCTGTAAGATTTCTTTAGAGCCAGTGCCAATGACCTCAGTCCCTGTCTGCTGCGCACTGCTAGAGCTTTGTGAGGGAATACTGTCTGTCAGTCTTACTGCATGCTGGGAACTTACAATTAAGAAATCATCTTATGATCTTTAGATCAGTTTCACAATTTGTGGACTGATTTAAAATATTAAAAAATGACCAAAAATTTATTCTTAAAGGTGCTGTATGTAAGTTTTTGACTCTACTAAAGCATAAAAATACCATAATATGTTTGCAGATATTTAAGAAACATGCTAAGTTAACATACTTGTTTATCTGAAAAACAATGCTACAGTCAGTTATTCTCCTTTGAAAATGTGCGTTCCGGGCCGGAATGTGGGTCTCTGTTTTGGTTTGTGAAACCCGCCCACTGCCAGTTTACTCAATTGTATTTCGGCACCCGGGTTGCCAGTTGGCGGAAAACACAGCGTATTTAATTTCATTCATCGTCAAGCGCGCTAGTTCCTGTTAGTGTCGTCAATCTGGCAACCTGCCTGTGCGTCAAGTCTGAGGAGGAGGGGCCTGGTGAAAAAAATCCTCTCCAATATTTTGAATTTGGACTGCAATACCTAGTTCAACCACTCGGTGTCAATCCTACATACAGCACCTTTAATATAGATAACATATATATTTTTATTCTTTTCAGTAAGTTTTAGCTACTTATATTTCTTCATATAGTTTTTGGTCACACTTTAGTTTGGGGACCAATTTTTACTATTAACTAACTTTTGCCTCAATAAATTCCCTTATTTGCTGCTTATTAATAGTTAGGTAGTTGTTAAGTTTAGGTATGGGGTAGGATTAAGGGATCTGAAATATGATCATGCAGAAAAAGGCATTAATATGTGAGTTATAAGTAGCCTACTAATAAACATGTTTTTTTTTTTGTTTTTTTTAAATGGGTCACACTTTATTTTAAGGTCTAATTCTCGCTATTAACAGACCATTAACTATAACTTTTGCCTCAATAAACTCCTAATTTGCTGTTTATTAATAGTTAGTATGGTAGTTGTTAAGTTTAGGTATTGGGTAGGATTAGGGATGTATAATATGGTCATGCAGAATATGTGCTTTATAATTACTAATAAACAGGCAATATGTTAATAATAGGCATGCTAATACGCATCTAGTTAATAGTGAGAATTGGTCCCTATACTAAAGTGTTATCAAAAATGCATTTTCCCAAAATCCAAAATTTATTTTCTTGCCCCCTGACGTACATTTTTATAAATATTTTGGCATTTCATGGTTTAATCAAAATATATTTTCAATTTGAAAAATATGTTTCCTTAAACTGTGCTGTTTACCAAATATATTTATAATATAATTTATAATATAAATATATATATGCCATATCGAACATATGTGCCTTTTACATTTAGACATTCACCTTGTTGGAGAATCAGTTGTTTACCCACCTATATCAATGGTTGTCTTTTAAGAGGATCTTACTTCCTTTTTCCCTCTTCACATTATAAGAACAGTGTCTCTGATTTGCACTACGTCATAGATGACATTCCACTGGGAGAAGGCCCTGGCCTACTTCCTATTGGTGGAATAGTTGCCCATAGCATTAGTGTTGCTATGACAAAAGTCTGGCATTGCTGGTGGCCTGGGAGCAGTGCAGAACTCATGATTGTGTCTCTGTTGTGTGATGACAACAGTTTGTATGGGCCATAAACAAGCAGAAACCCTAAATAAACCTGTATTTACAGAAAACCTTAAAAACGACTCCCCGTCCCACAGCCACCTCAGAGTTGACATTTGCTGGCTTAAGAAAAACTTATATTAAAAACAACTTCTCAGTCTTATAATTATTGACTAGTTAAAGCAATTTAGAATTATTGCAATGACGTGTAAAAACTTGTTTTGCAAACTAGCCATGACGGGTAAACTTGTTCCTGCTGTAACAAACATTTGACTATTTATGGTCAAAAGTCAAAGTTTATCATACCTGCAGAAGCTTAATTACATGGGTTAAATATGCTAAAACTATTGTGGGTTATGCATATATGACAGTTAGTTCCAGTCCTTAAATCTGATTGGACGAGTGGCATACCAAGAGTGTTGATACAGGAACCCAATAGCACTGGGATGTTCACTGTATCACTCCATGCATTCCTTCAGCTTACATCGTTTCACCAACAGAACCAGCAAGGGACTGTCTTTATGAGTGAGTCATTGAACGATGTTCGTTCAATCTTGCTGATTCATGCAGGTATAAAACAAGTGATTTATCTTTATGAATGAGTAATTGAAACATTCACATAACCAATTAATTCAACAATACTGATTCATTCAGTAATGAAACAAGTGAATTGTCTTTATGAAAGAGACGATGAAACATTCACTTAAAGGGATAGTTCACCCAAAAATGAAAACGTTTAAAAAAAAAATAAACGTTATAAGCTGGGACGCCACTCTCTCGTGAATGCGCGGACGACAGTTAGCGGAAGCTAGAGATTACAGTTTATAAAGTTTTAAATATGGATATTTTTCTTACACAAACGCATTGCTTTGCTTGAGAAGGCCTTTGTTAAGCCCCCGGAGCCGTGTGGACCTCTTTTATAACTGATGGGTGCAATTTTTTGGACTTCAAATTTTGGGCAAGCATCCACTCCCATTATAAAGCATGGATTATCCTGGACAATATTTAATATAACTCCGATTGTATTTATCTGAAAGAAGAATGTCATATACACCTAGGATGGCTTGAGGGTGAGTAAATCATGGGGTAATTTTCATTTTTGGGTGAACTATCCCTTTAACCAATTCATTCAACAATGCTGATTTATTCAGGAACGAAACAATTGAACTTTCTTTATGAGCGAGTCATTGAATCATTCACTTCACACTGAATCATTCATTCACTTCACAATCTTTTTGTTTAACAATGCTGATTCTTTCTGGAACCAAACCAGTCAAATGTCTATATGAATGAGTCATTGAATCATTCACTCAACCGATTATTCAAAAACAATGATTCAAACAGAAAGCAAAATCCCACTACAATCTGTTGCACAGGGACTACTGTGGCTTTGTTTGGAACTATTGTCATTAGCAAAGCAAAAACAGACAAAATAACGTGTGTCTAAAATCGAAGTTACTCAATATTAACTTTTTATTTAACTGCTGTTCAATAGCAATATCTCACCCACCGCTATTTTTCTGAATATCTGTGGTCAAATGACACCGATATTTGGTAACAACCTGTGAAAAATCAAAAAGATTAATTTCATCTTCATCTTCATTTAAAGCCCTGCAATGGCAAAATGGAACTAATGGCGCCAGACAAAAAGGACAGACCTAATGCTGTTCATGAATGTTTGTCAAGCACACGTTCCTCTTGCAGTTTTAGTCAGCCCTTCAGTATAAACAGATCTTCATTTAAAGCCCTGCAATGGCAAAATGGAACTAATGGCGCCAGACAAAAAGGACAGACCTAATGCTGTGTTCATGAATGTTTGTCAAGCACACGTTCCTCTTGCAGTTTTAGTCAGCCCTTCAGTATAAACAGGAAGATGCACACAAAGAAAGGTCAATAGCTAAAGTCAGGCACACCTCACACAACCATATGCAACCCAGTCTCATAAAAATACGTACCTCTGCGTACATTTATGCAACACCGTTTTTACGTACCTTACTGCACGTTTCGCCGCAGTTTCAAAGAGAAATGTCCACTGATTGGCGCTAAAACACGGGTTCAATACGTCAACCTACATGCTAACACTCAAAAGCATCAGTTTTCAAATCTCCCAGCATATTAAAAATGTTTTGAAGTCACAACATAATACTCTTCAAGTAATTGTGCGAAAATTACGCTTTATTAATCGAAACTCTGTAAATCATACTCCGTGTGAAAATAATTTAAAAGGTGTCGGAGTTTTACTGCCTCTAGTGTT
>NW_015666179.1:293472-326963 GCF_001515625.1 Sinocyclocheilus rhinocerous
ACTACAACTGAACATTTTATAACAATGAAGGGAAAAATGGAAACACGGGAGAAGTCATATGGCATGTATGGAAACTTTGAAGTCATGTCGAACACGAAAGGCTGAAGGGAGGATGTGTGTGAGATTTACTAGAGGTCTCAAACTGCCTCCATTTGCACTCGAGCAGCTGCGCAGTCTGCAGCACAGGTCTATATGCTAAATCTACAGAGAGGAGTCGCTGATGGAGTACTGCAGGAATTGTGCGCTTTGCTTAGCTTCATGGTCTGAGCCAAATACCCACAGGGTAATGTCCAGCCAAGCGCAATGAGGATTTTCCCCTCAAATCCCTCAGCTCCAGTGCAGCATCTACTCCCACAGAGGGTGTAAAATATGAAGAAGAATAAACAATAGGAGATGGAGTTGCTCATTAGAGAGAAAGGAATCACTGGCAGTGAGGGCTTATTTTAAACTCACTCATCTCTACAATCCCCCGTGTACGTTTGGCCTTTAGTACATTTATTATAAAGCTTGAGGTGAGAGGCGGTTCTGAGAGTACGGGCAAGAATTAAGAAAAAGAAGAGTTGAGATAGGGGTCATCTCTTTAACCTGCTTCATGCTCCCTGTGGATCTAAACAAATCTGAAAAAGCTATTAGAAATCACTCTCATGACTACAAGCTGCATAAAGTCATATGCTTCAAAACAAATGCCAATCATTATCACACAAGCATACCATTGAGATTTAAAAGCATTTTGTGAGATAATCAATCATATTTAAAATTATCTGATGGGATGTTAAAGCTCAGCACAATTATAAATTAATAGTGATGCAAAATATATTGTAGGATGGTAATTTACTTAAAGGTTCATCTTTAAAAAATTAATAACCCTGTTAAATGTAATCTTCAGCAAATATTATCTTATTGTGATGCTTAATGCATTTGTAAAACGTTTGATTTTTATTTCTGTCATGACAACTCTCGGGAGGGATTGGCATGGTAATTTCAACCCAGTCTCATAAAAATACGTACCTCTGGGTACTTTTCTGCAACACCGTTTTTACGTACCTTACTGCACGTTTCGCCGCAGTTTCAAAGAGAAATGTCCTCTGAGTGGCGCTAAAACACGGGTTCAATACGTCAACCCTGGCCCGTTTTTATTACGTTGATATAGGTACGTATTGCTGTGTTTTTATTGCGTTTCTTCAGGTACGTATTGCGGCGATTCAGAATTCAAATATCCGGGGACTGTCGCTAAAAGTTAATGCTCTATCGTGTTGGAAATATGCCTACACCAAACCCAACCCTAAACCTACCCGATAGTGTTAACAAATGCAAAACTGATATAAAAACAAATTTTTTGATGCAACCGTGCCATTTTAACTTCCTTATATGCAGATTTGAACTGTTTTGTTGAACCGTAGTTACACGGGATTCGAAACGGAGCTCCTCACGTCTCAAGTACGTCTCTGTACTCCGTGAGCTACCGAACAAACCTATCGTCTATGAAAACCCATTAATATGCTGATTTTAAATGAATTAATATTAAAATTAATAAGCTGGATATGTGCGGTGCTAACAATCAAAAGCATCGGTTTTCAAATCTCCCAGCATATTAAAAATGTTTTGAAGTCACAACATAATACTCTTCAAGTAATTGTGCGAAAATTACGCTTTATTAATCGAAACTCTGTAAATCATACTCCGTGTGAAAATAATTTAAAAGGTGTCGGAGTTTTACTGCCTCTAGTGTTCATTTTTTTGGAAACTGCAGTGATATGTACTAACTGTGACAGAGGGACCAAACAGCGAAGCTTTATTTCCACCAGAGAAATGCATTGGTACGTATTTCGCGTCTTGCAAAAATGTGCCCCCAGGTACGTATTTGCCATGAGACTGGGTTGATCATATGCCACATGTGAGACCTTGGAATACACAAACATTCCAAAGCTTTGTTTTGAAGGATTCATATTCATTTAAAAAATAACAAGTGTCTGTTGTTCAGCCTCTTCACTCTATATAAAATCCATATTTGTACTATCTACAGGTCCTCAGTTTGCACTAACAATGGGATGGTTGCTGGTGTGCAAAGTAAGTACTTTGAAGCGGTTCTGGATCGAGAATGGCAATTCTACTGCTGTCGATATGCCCGCAGGTGCCCATATTCCTGCTGGTGAGTCTTGGAATAAAAAATGGTGATCTAATATGCTCATACAGTTACTAAACAACCTCTATACATCACAAGTTATACGCTGTTATAGATTTGAGGATTATGTGTCCTCTGATAATTAGATTAAAACTGTACAATAGGATGTATTTCACATAACTTATAACCTTTCCTTTAAATGAATTTTCATGATTTATGCACAGGAAGACGAGTGATGTTCCAGAGTACTACAAAGAAGAGGGGGAGATGGTAATCCCCAGTTACGGCTACTTCATAAGGGGGGCTCAAACTACTTTCAGTGGTGTACTGAGGTCTGTATGAGCACTTCTTCTTCCTTTGCACATAGTGGTTTTGTCACTAATGCATTTATGTCAAAATAACAATCTGTTTTATTACAGATGGATACATTAACGTAATAGTTTTAGTTGCTGTTAATGGCTAAAAAAATTGTTTTCCTTTTGTGGGAGATAACAGTCTGTTTTTTTTAATGCTTTGCAGGGATCGGCAGTGGAAGTACATCTTGTGCCGAATGACAGACTTTGATTGTCAGTTTGAAAACTTCTAGACTGCATTCATCACTTAATGTCCTTATTGACAACTCTATGCTGAAAGAGCACATGCACGCAACCACATAAGAATAGCACTTAGAATAGCACTCACTGAAAACATATGCCATTCTCCATTTTTAAATTAGCTTTATAAATGGTTTGCTCTGTATAAACCTGCATGGATTGCCATGTTCTCATATTTCGCAGTCATTTATGTTATTTCTTAAAATGTAAAGGACAAAAAAGGGATAAAAACATTTTTATATTTTTGCGTATTATGAATAAGCTGCACATGCATTTATATCATGCAACCATGTAATACACAGCATGAAGTTAACAGTAGTTTGAACACTTTGAGTATCACTCAACACTTATATAGCAGCACTTTTGCTGACCAATTCGAATTTGATTATGATCTCCAATGCCTTTTTGAATGGTTTTTGAAAAAGTCCAAAATATTTCTTTTGGTGTATTTTTTTTTGTCTTCTTGGAAAAATGGGTAGAACTAATAAAGCAAAGATTTCTCCCACATCTGCTTGCTTTTTTTCTGCATTGTGCAACACACAATGGCTGTTTACCTCTTCATCCTTTCTCCATCTGTTTTCTGCTTTCCTTGAACAAGTGACTTATTTCTCAGACCTTATTGAGCTGATGTGGCCAGATTACATCTGATCTCTGTGTATATGTGTATATGTGCACAGATGTGTTTTTGGGTGTTCATAAATACTGAATATGTCATCTACAGCTTTTGGGCTATGAGGGTGTATGAGAATGACATAGTGCAGTTCCTACAGAATATATAATATAAGTATGCTGATGATATACATACAATATACGTTTTAATGTATGTTCAAATAGAAAACAATTATAAAACAATTTCAAATACAGATCAAATCTGTATTTTCGATCAAATTGCCTTGGTGAGCATAACAAATTTTTCAAAAACATAAAAAATCTTACTGAGCCCAAACTTTTAAACAGTAGTGTCTAGTTTACTACTGCATACTTACCAGCATGTTGTTAGGACAATAAGTAATTATTCTGACACAAAAATTGCTTTTGATTATTTCGATACAGACATCACTGAAAATAATGATAACTTCTAATTCATTAATTCAGTCAGATGTTAATTCAGTTCAGTAACTGGATTCAGTTATTCAGTTTATCTTAAAAAAAAAACCCACTCAGGAATCAGACTACTTAAGTTATGTTTTTGATTCACTAAGAAGAATCTACTCATAAGTGTGATTTGTTTGTGAATCGGATAACACTGTTTGTGCTGTATGTTTTTGCATGGAGCCCGTGAGGAAACAGTAGAAATTTCCTGCCGTTTTGTCATGTATACATGGTTTTGTATTGCATCACATCCAATCTAGACTGCGCATTCACAATTCAAATATACAAATATTACTTTTCTTTTCCTGTGTGAAGATGCCTCTCTGCTGAAAAGTGTTGCAGGAAACACTCATGTGTGTTTGTGCTTGGTCTGGGTGTGTCTTTCTCAATGAGTGAGGCAATTATAGGTTGGATAAGGGTGTTGGGGATTGAGACAGCGCCCAAGACAGTTTAAATAGAGAAATATGTTCCTCTTTATGTTGAATGAGAATGTAAAACAAGACATTGTCCTTTCAAACATTTTGAATTGCAGTAGATTTATAAACATGGTGTACTGTGGTCTTTGCATTTCTATGTTTTGTTAGAGTCCTGGGCCTTTTATGAAATATAGAATAGACTTTTACTGAGCATTTCTCAGCCATTTTGGTTAAGCACTTAAATGAATGGGGTTAAGGAGAAGGCCACTGCCTCCAGTGCAGAGTCAGATTCTGTCTAGTAGTCTTTCTGCCCCCCTCCAGTTTAGACGTGGTTGGGTGTAAGCCAGTGGCTCTCAACACAGTTTATTTATGGCAGCTGCCGACTTGAGGCATGGAGCCAAGCATCACAAAATGACATGGCTGTACCCAAGTCAAGCCTTCTCTCTGGGGACAGCCGACACTGTCCTTGACTTACTGCGCACTTCTGCTAGAACTGACCACTGAAGAGGGTTCAGCAGGTCAGGCCACACGTTCATTCAGCTGCTCTGCCGTTTTCTTCCGCTTTCTTCTTTTGTGAGTTTCAATTATGCAGGCTTACATACATGCATTATCAATAGCCAAATTCTGTTTGAATGGCAATGTTGTAATTATGGTTGTTTGCAGGAACGAGAATAAAACTTTGTTAGCGTGGTGATGGGTTTTGGAACCTACGCTCAGCTGTAATTATGGGATAAATACGATGAGACGCCACATTCAAGAGCAGGAGAGAATAAACAGATGCTAAATGCAATGAAAGCTCTTTAAAAATGCACACTGAGAGGGTTTACTTAAGACAAACAGATTTAGCCAATAGCATGTTTCAGAAGAAGTTAGGCTAACATTTAGTGTATTTGCTTTTGTGTACTGTAAATTGAAATGCAGGTTCTGAAAGGAATTTAAAAAGCAAAAAGGAACTTTCTGTCCCTCTTTTTATTATGCCATAAACTTCAGAATATTAAGAAGAAGAAAAAAACTTGAAACCAAATAGATGAGCCCATGGATGATTGGAGCAATTTTAACTTTTTGTTAAATATTTGAGGTAAAAATACATTCAGATAAATATAGACGAAAATAAACATGTAAGTTCTTGAAGAGTGTAAAAAAAGTTACAGTAAAATCCTGTTACTTGGTAAACTGTACAGTACGTTACGTCGAAAATTACGTGGTGAATAATTGTAAATTGTTTAACATCACATATAATTTTACTTTAAAATACTGTCAGATTTATGTTTTTCTTCTTATTTTTGTTATCAGTAAAGTACATATGTGTTGCCGTGATGGTGTCTTTGTTTGTATGCCCTTGTGCGCATCTATATATGATTATTGTCCATGTTTTATAGACAGTTACAATGAACTTACAGTGATTCATAATGTGGCTTTCTGTTTTACCTCTTGTATTATTATGGTGGCTATTACTAAATGTTCATGATTTTGGTACTTCAAGCAGATAGGCATATTAATATCACTTGATGAAATATACAGTTATAAACTGTAAAATATATAGGCACCAGTATGCCACTCCATAAGACTTTCAATAATTTTACTGTGAATTTCTGGCAACCACGCCTGCACGTTTTTACCGTAAATTTAACAGAATATTTTTTTACAGTGCTATGAAAAGCATAACTTCTTTTTATGTGTTCCATGTAAGAAAAAATAGCTACAGTATGGAATGCCATGAGGGTGAGTAAACAATGACAGAATGTGAACTATCCCTTTAAAGTAACCATGCATGCTTTAACCCCATCAGCTAGCTGAGCACAGGTTGATCCTGCCTCTTTTTCCTCTGTTTTCCAAACTCCTACTGTGGTATAAGTCAGTGTAAATACCACCATCCCATTCTTTCTGCAGGAGTATATATCCTCTTACAACTCTGAGTGTCTAGGTTACCTATTAAAAATACACCCCTAACCACTTCAATGTGTGAACACTTGCATAAACACATAGACTTCTGAAGTGTAAGTGGCTTCCACTCAAAAAAAATTGACAACGACCTCTGCCTGGACAATGATAATGTTTCAAAAAACGAAAACAACATCAACAAACACAAATAGCATTATTGAGATTCACTGGACCCTGGGAATTGACCTTTGTGACCTCTTTGGTAACCTCTGTGGTTAACAGTGGGAGCAAACTGGACGCCTGAGTCACTTGCGTTAATGGTTATAGAGCAGATTTCAGCTCAACCAGGAAACCTGACTCTGCTGACCTTACATACTCCACGACCTGCTTGTTCCCTCCTCTTTCCTCCTTTCTGTCCTCCCTCCTTCCTCTGCTCACCTCCTTACTCCATTGTTCTTTGTGTCCAGTCATAAGACAAGTCAGTAGTACAGGAAAGGTGAAAGCCGGAATCCTGCCTGATAATGGCTCATTTCCAAGCTGTCATCAAGTTTTCATTGCCTTACGCTCATACCTGTACAACAACACAACGATGCATGCTGAGTACACAAGAACACGCAACACACCAGACAGTGACCTCTACATTTCAAGGTTGAATTTAAAACTGACACAAGAATAAGTGTCTCTGATCTTTGCTCTTGCCATTTTCCTCCTTACTGTGCTCACTTTTTTCTTTAAATCACTCAAAATATTACATTTTGTATTTTTGATCACATCAGTGAGCTAAGACATTGGCAAAGTTCATTGACTTTAAGAAACGTTCTGTACTTCAAGGTGTGTGTTCACAAGAGTAGTGCAGGACTACAGGTGAATGAACCATTTCTGAGAAATCTGTCCACAATTCTTTTCATCATTACTAGTAAAATACACTAGGAGTCTCCAGGAATTGTGTTCTCCTTGAATGCAAGATTATTTTCCGTGAATTTTATTGCAGCCTATTTACGATGTTTTAAAGGGAACGGAACACGCAAAGTATGTTGATTTCAGCCTCTGATAGAGCTTTGCATATCAATAGCTTGTTTCCAAATGAGTGGTTTGTGAATGTTTTATCTATCTAAGCCAAGTCAGCATTAGGTCACATCTATTGTGGTCCTTCGGGAAGCAGCCTGCTGGTGCATTCTGGGAAACAGAGAGGCCCCTAGTTAAAAGATGAACCAGTACCGCCTGTTTGCTCTCAGTGTGATTTGAGAGTCAGCTGACAAAGGGCTTATTATTAGGGGCCACATTGTGTAGTGACTGCATGTTTGCTAGATTGAAGTGCATGAATCACAGTTTTACAGCCTGTGATAGCACTACTGAATGAGATGCTGTGATGGGCCCCAAACTAATCTTTATCACCCCAGTTTAGGTATTGTGTTGCCACTGAACAGAATAACTGGAGAAGACGGTGATACCCCCTGATTTATTTATGTTGTTTAATTTAAGTAGCATTTATTTGTTTATTTATGTATGTAATGTATTTATGGTGAATGTAATATTGTAGTAATAATATGTTTGTATTTATACTGACTGTGAAAAATAGGAAGCATTATATTATAAAGACAACATAAAATTAAATAAATGTATTTTATGTTGTCATTGTTCTAAAGCCAAAGCAAATTATTAAAATCTTTTCTGAAAATATTACTATATATTGAGTTAACAGCATGTCTTTTTCTACCAAATATTTTCTTCCAAATATATTTTTCTATCCAATAATCACCAAGGCATTTATTTGACCTAATATAAGTAAAATCAATAAATCAGTAAAAACAGTAATATTATTACGTTAAAATAACTGTTTTTTATTTTAATATATATTAAAATGCTATTTATTCCTGTGATGGAAATGTACATTTTTTATTCCAGTTCAGTGCAACATGATCCTTCAGAAATCATTCTAATATGCGGATTTGGGGCTCAAGAAACATTTCTTATATTTGTATGTAAACCATGATACATTTTCCCCCAGGATTCTTTGATGAATATAAAGTTCAAAAGAACAGCATTTATTTGAAGAAATCTTTTGTAACATTATAAATGTCTTTAATGTCACTTTTGATCAATGCATCCTTGCTGAATAAAAGTATACAATTCTTAAAAAAGAGAAAAAAAACTTTCTGACCCCAAACTCTTGAATAAGAATAATATGCAAATATGCAATTTATTTTACATTTTATCTTATTCCATTATTTTTGAGTTCTTTTTTTAAGGGTTTGGGGACTCCAGTTTGAAAACACTTGTATATTAGGTATGAGAGAGAGTGAAGTCAATGGAAACAGTGGCAGTACTTTGATACTGCAACACTTTATTAAATCCCCATTCTCAAGGCATGGGAGTCCATGACTGGCTTGCGTAATGGAGTAGGGGAGTGTGGGGGAATTTCACGGTGTTACTAATCCTATGCTTTGGCTGTGAGCCCATGGAACGACAGCATCTCCATTTTCCCAGCATGGTCTTAAACTAAACTCATCCATGTTGTCTTACCAACTCTCCCTTTTTCCCAAAGCAACATAAAATATTCCTGACCAAAACACCAACAATAGATCCCATCAATAGAGTCCATGTATCTGTTTTAGTTTTATCATATCTTTACTTCTGTTATAGAAGTACACAAAAGCAGTTTATATTCCAATATAAGATAGATTTTTAATGCAAAGATCAAAAACTAGTTATTTGTGCTAATGCTTAGTTTTTGATTAGTCACTTGTATAGGTTGAATATCATGAACATGTTTTCAGGAAGACTTGCTGGTCTTTCAAGGTTACTTACAGGCTCGTAAACTCCTGGTGCCTCTGGGATTTTTCCAGCAGTACAGAAAGTCACCTTGTAGCATACATCGTCCTCTCCTGGACACAGTTTGAACAGAGCACTTCATCCTTGAGTTGGACATTCCATCCTTTTTAATACTCAAAAACTCTTCACATGACCTTTTGTACCCTTATGTAACCCTTTAAATGCAGGTCAGTCTGAGAGAGACAGATGATGTTACTGTCTATCACAAGTATTGGAGCAGCTTTCTGCATTGTCAGCATGAAACATTTGAGGAAGCTTTTATCCCATTCAAGAACTCCAAGTTTTTATCATTTGACATATTCGAACAGCTGTATACTTAAAAAAGCCTACCTTTTATAAGCTGGGTCCACATTATCATGAACTTCTGGTGAACATCAGGTTTGGATGTGTTGATTCAAGACCCCAGTTCAGTCTGTACTTCCTCTGAAACAGTTTAAACAGTTTGTCTTCCTGTGTGACCTCACGGAAACCTTTACTTCCTCAGAATTACGGAATATTCTGTATTTAGTACAAGTTAAACTCAATTTGCAAGTTCGTTACAAAAAACAAAACATAACATGTCCTTCCTTTCTTAAAAAAAAAAAATGGTTTGCACTTTATTTTACAGTCCTGTTCCGCGAGTACATACTATGTACTTATTATAGCGTTTACAATAACTGGGTAATAGCTAGGTACTAACCCTGAACCTACCCCTAAACCTAAGCTTAACCCATGTAGTTACCTTATACTACCCAGTACTTTCTTGGGTAAGTACACTGTAAGTACACGTACTGTAAAATAAAGTGTAACCAAGAAAAGTAGTAGTGCAAAAGCTGTCACTGGTGTGGTACCCTTTCAAAAAGTACTAATGTGTATCATTTAATTACTAATATACTAATACTAATGTATCAGTATGTTCTTGCACCCACACACTGTCTGCAGCATTAAGGACCCCCTGACGTCTATAATGTTCTGAACAGAAGAGCAAACACAGACACATATTCAAGCAAACTTTAAACTGCTACATACAGTACATTTATCTCTGTCCCTGAATGACATAATAGTCCATGTCGTACTCTTTCACTTTCTGCTTGTTTGCCCAGAGAGAATACACGCATGTCTCTGATTACAAAGAGAGAAATCTAAGCAGATGCAGTCTCTCTCCCAGGTGACCCCCGATGGAAAACTCTGTCTGCTCAGCCAGACATACTCAGCCTTGTATGATCCCATAAGAAATGTGACAAATGAGATCCCTTTTAGCAGCAATGAGAAATAACAGACTTTTGCTTCCGGGTAATCTCACATGTGTCTCTTAGTTTCTGCTGTGTCTTTTTTATTTCTAAGGAATTTGAGACAAAGTTGATATAGTTAGTGGATAGTTCACCAAAATAAATAAATAAATTGTTATCATTTACTTGCCCTCATGTCGTTCCAAACCATGGCTTTCTTTTTTCTGCTGAAAACAACAGAAGATATTTGGGAATAACATTCAATCCCCTTGACTTTCACTGTATAGAAAAAAAAAAAACACACACGCTTTTGAGAAGAAAGAAAATCATACAGGTTTGGAATGACATGAGGATGAGAATTTTGATTTTTGGGTGAACTATCCTTTTAAATGAAATTGAACTCCATTCAGTCTCCCAAGCTATGAACGAACAATTTCTAAACAATAATATTTTCATCTGTTGTGGCACAGATTTGGTTTTCCCTTTCTCTGTTTTCCTTAACTCCCCTTCTTTTTGTACATTGTCCTTCATCCAGGGGTCCAGGCTTCTTTATCTCTACCTCGTCCCATGTCTAAATCCATTCATTCATCCCTGTCAGTGCTCAGGCTTTCATTTGTGTTCAATGCAGCTCTTCTCTGGTATCTTATGCCTGTAATTGGCTAGCTGAAGAAGCCGAGGAAACATAAAGGACTGAGCCTGATCCCATAAACCAGTTCATTCCAGCGAGAGGAAGTGTTCACATACCCGGTATTTATTGCAAGCCACTTCACTTGACAAACAAATAAAAAGTGCTGTGGCTTTGGCTAATTTAAAGGTAAAGTGTATAATTTCTATGCCACTAACATTGCCAAAAGGAATTACAAAAACAATGAGTCCTTTTAAATAGTAAAAAAAAAAAAAAAGCTGGGATAGGAGAAAGTATTTTATCATAAAAAAGTGATACACTTGAGCTTTAACATTGCTACACACCATTGCTATTTCCCACAGTGCATCAGTAGGGTATGATGAATTTTGCTCTAGCTGTCCAGCAATTGTGAAAGAACATGAGCGTTTCCCCTACATGCAGTAAGCGTACAAGTATTACATTACAAAATGTTAATAACATGATATCATGATTAAAAAAAAAATGTTGTGGTCATACATGGACATAGCTTATTTAACAAAATACAGTTTTTTACGATTGCTTAAGCACAATTTTGAAAACAGGGCCCGGTTTGTCAAAACTCATTATTACTGCTATTATTATGATCACAATCAATATAATTAATAATAATAATAATAATAATATAACTTGTATTGCTTTTTAATTATTTTGAGTATTTTTTTAACCATCAAAATCCAGAATCACTTTCCATAGACACCCACAATTGTGTGTGAGAAAGACAGACAAACATTTTCCCAGCTCAATTATTGCCAATTATTGTTCATTTGGAGCAAGAGTGACAAAGCAGCCTCTGTTTTTAAGAGAGCATGGAGGATTTCAACTGCTGTGAATTGGCCTTGGGTGTTTTTTTCCCACAGTATAAGTCATATTTTGCTGTAAATATATGCGTTCGGTAAATTAGGAAAGGCTGGTGTAAATAGTCATAAATCTCAGACATTTAAGTAAATACATATAGTGTAAACATACGGAATCCCTGAATCCATTCATACAGGGGAGTGTGTGACATTGTACGTTTACATTATACATCCTAATGTCATCCTTGTGACTTCCAGCTGCCATCACACTGACAGGTGCTGACACAAATGAGTCATTGATGCTCTCTTCCTTTTTCTACCTTCCAACTTTTATGTTTGAGATGACACTTGGGAGTCAGTCATTTATAATGTACTTCTGTTCTTTTTCTTCTGACTTCTCTCTGGTCTGGATCTGCACTCCAGGTTTGACTGTTTATATCAGTGCAGTGGAACTATAAATCCACAGCAAATATGCTTTATATTTCATAGCCCTGTAGGCTATATTACTAGAACGACCTTTCAAGGTCCATAACATCAGAATTTTACCCTATTTTTCAAATAAAGCGTAATAAAAAAATGTAGAACATGCATTATTAATAAAAGTGCACAGCAGGAAGCTGGTAGTGAAAGATTAGTCTTGTCTCATTTTCCAGAGCCAAGGTAATATTTCATATGTAGAGCACAACATGTACTACAAAAATATATGTTAATTAGAGAGAGCTAGGGTGTTCTATGTGCTTAAAGTGTTGCCAAGTGGTTTTGTAGGTAGCTAGCTAGCAAGATAGATAGATAGATAGATAGGCTGATAGATAGATAGATAGATAGCAAGATAGCTAGCTAGATAGATAGGCTGATAGATAGCTAGTTAGCTAGCTAGCTAGCCAGATAGATAGATAGATAGATAGATAGATAGATAGATAGATTACTAAGTGAGAACAAGCAACATGTTATCCTACGATTCTATGAATTTACAGTAATGTTATTTTCATTATTTTTATTTTTATTTACTGTTACATGATTCATGTGAAAACAGCTTCCCATGTGAATGTGTACACGCGTGTAGGCCTATGTGTATTCAGTCAGTATGAAGTTCAGCAGCTCAGAAGTGTGCAGGGGACTAAATGGGTCTTCCCAATGGAAGGAATGTATTAATGATAAGGACGAATGGGCTGCAGACAAACTGATGCTGCTAACAAGCCTTCACAGAAGAGGAGGTGATGAGTCATTTTGGTTGCCAGGTAACCCACAGAGGTGCTGGTTTTTCTCTGTGAGATGGTGTTCCAGCATACCTAGAGAGAGAGGGGTTGAGGAATAAAACACATCTCACAATCAATGTCAAGGGAAGTTAAAGCTTTGCTCAATGCAGCCACCTGTAAAGATGAAAAAGATTCAAATTTGGGTAGTGTCTATTTACATCAAATGCAAATACCCAAACGTGTTGACAGTGGGTGCTTTTGCTAACCGTCCACTAGCCTACTGCTTAGACAATTTACCCACATTACAAATAACAATACTTTTATTTACATTTTATGTGCGTAGCATCTATAGCTTAAGTGTAAACTAGATGCTGTTGGTTGCTGTTTACACAAACAGTATTTAGCCTACCACTATATATAATTTATAGAATTTACCTTCTTTTAGTTTATCTTCAGTAATTCTATACACAGAAAACCTAAAGGGGCTCATATAACACTTGAGATAAAGAAAACAACAAATGTTAGTGAATATAAATTAAATCCTCATTTGGTTCATAGTAGGCTATGTAGGTCAGCAAATAACTTTGCCTAGCTATTGCTATGAAGGAAGGGAAATAAATAAATAAATAGATAGATGAATAAATTGTGATGTTAAATAAAATGTAAAAAATGACGATGTTGCCCCCCCCCTCAGCATTTAAAACAATTTTTCACATTTTAAAAACATTTTAGAACAATTCACCATGACGCGGAATATATAGTAAAATGCTGGTAAACAGCGCCCTCTGCTGTTATCATAACTTTTTTTTTTAATTATTATTATGCTCAAACAGAATTCAAATACAAACATTTATGGCATATGACACAGTTGATACAGCATTTTAACAAAGCAAATGATATTAAAAAATAAAAAATCAATAGTAGCCTAATTGAATAGAAAAATAAATAAATAAATGAATAAATAAAAATAGGCAAAGGTGAGGGTCTCATTCAAGTAATGAAAACAAGTCCAAATCAAAAAGAGGTTTCAGGGCATTTCTGTCCATCATGCATTAAAGAGATTTTACAAATAACTTCAATTCATTCTTCCATCCGTTGAAATGGGGTTTCACCTGTAAATATTTACATCTGTGAATAAAGTGTTTACCTAATCAGGTTGTTTATCAAAAATTCTAAATTCTTATCTTTCAAAACCACCCCAACTTTAATTGCAATCACATTCAAAGGGTATAATGCTATACCCTTAGATTTGATCCAACTTTGAAATGAAAGCCAAAATTCCTGTATAAATTGACATTGAAAGAAAATGTTCTATCGTTTCAATTTCTTTTTCACAAAAACCACACGAGTTGTTCTCCCAGTTAAATCTCTCATGTAAAAAGCAACAGGATGGGTAAATGTCATTCAAGATGTTAAAAGTCACGTAAAGATAAGTATCGCTTCCTTAGTTTTTTTTTGCCTCTTCATCAGTGAAATCTTGAAGAACATATTTTCTTTTCAATTGACTAGGGTAATAATGTTTGGATAACACAATTCTGATAAACTTATTTGTAAACTGTTTGCTATTTAAATTTATACCTTCTATACAGAGTGGTCTCATTTCTGATATAATGTTAGAGTGCATTACAGATTGTTGAATCATTGTTTTCATGGGTGCTGGGATGGCCTTTATCGCTCTATATTCTCTAATTGGGCACTGAAAGTTAAATTTATCACAAAAATCTCTATATTACAACAAATGACCAAAATTATCCATCAAATGTGTTACTGCCCATATTCCTTTTTCCATCCAAGTTCCTAGAAACAAAGACGTTCTATTACTCAGAATATACCTGTTGTTCCATAGGGGTGTATTATGTGGTGTGAAATTGTGCTTAAATAATAATTTCCAGTATAGAAGAACTTCCTGATGGAAGTCAGATGATTTTACAGGTAATTTATATAAATCATAGTCACAGCGCAGTAGAAAATCAACTCAGCCCATTTTTTGACAAATATTAAATTGGGGATACTGAACCAAAAAGAGTCTTTATGAGTCTTTTATCTATGACATTCATGCCACCCTTTTCAATACTCTTGATCAAGTCAGCTTTTCTGATATAATGGCATTTATCCTTCCAGAAAAAGTTAAAATTTATCTTGTGTAATAGTTTGATCATAAATTTTTAATGAAAAAGCAGGGTAAATAGCTCTTGATATAACGTACTCCATCTTGGATAGTAAAACCTTGCCGAAAATTGTTATATTCCTTTGAAGCCATGAGTTCATCAATTTTTATTGATGTTCTCTTTTCCCCTTATTTCTTTATTTCGTGTAACTGTAATGCCCAAATATTTGACTTATTAATATATTATTAATTAAGCGAGCTGGTTGATCATGCAGAGCAAGAATTTCACTTTTGTTAATATTTAATGTAACACTTGATGCTTGCTGTTACCGTGACTGTCCTACACATTGATATGTATTTATCTATGGTATTTATACATAAGCTACGGTTCTACACGTGAAGTGCTCGTCGCTGTTTCCGCCATTTCAAACGCAACATCCGGTTGTGTAGCAGCCATTTTGTCTGTTCAGGCAAGTCCGCCCCACACGGTCAAGAACTGACGTTCCCCTTTGGAAAACATTTCAGAAATATCACACTTGATACTTTCCCGCGCCATCTATGGAAGTGGAAACGGGCTGGAAAAAATACCTTATTGAATTCTACGCTCGGGAATACCTCTCACTGGCCGATGTGTGCTGTTTTTGTTGAGTGAGCTTCATTAATCGGGGTTATGTCGAGCGAGGAGAGTTACTTAGCCATCCAGCGCTACCTGACGGATGAACGTGAGCCTTACGCACCGGGCACGCACGGCAACACCAAGAGAAAGATCCGAAAAGCTGCCGCTTGTTACATAGTGCGCAATGGGATTCTTTATTATCAGAGGCGGCAGAAAGGCCTGGATGAATTCACGGAGCTTGAAGTGGTGCTGCAGGCCGAGAGACGGAAGGAACTCATCACGGAGGCGCACATCACGTCCGGAGGGGAACACCTCAACCAGCAGCAAACATGGGAAATCATCTCCCAGAAATACTGGTGGAGAGGTACAGTAATCACAACTGTAATGACAGCACAGTTTTCCAGACTGATGTCACGCAGTTCTGAATCGCTTAGATGTTTCTTGACAGTATATGCCAAGCATGTGACAAGGACCTACAGCTGGATAGTGTCATTGATAAAGATATTACAAAAGAGCATATATATATATACATATATACACTGCTGTTCAGAAGTTTGGGATCAGTAAGATTTTTTATGTGTTTTAAAGAAGTCTCTTCTGTTCATCAAGGCTGTATTTATTTGACCAAAATACAGAAAAAACTGTAATATTGGAAAATATTACCATTTTAAAATAATGGTTGTCTATTTTAATATACTTTAAAATCTGATTTATTTCTGTGATGCAAAGCTGATTTTTCAGCTTCATTATTCCAGTCTGCAGTGTCACATGATCCTTCAGAAATCATTCTAATATGCTGACTTATTATCAATATTGGTTGATAATGATTTCTGAAGGATCATGTGACGCTGAAGATTGGAGTAATGATGATGAAAAATCAGCTTTGCATCACAGAAATAAATCAGATTTTAAAGTATATTAAAATAGAAAACCATTATTTTAAATGGTAATAAAAACTGTAATAAAATACTGATCCCAAACGTCCCAATCATTCACTTTCGGTTTTCACCTACTGTTCTTATTTGTCGATGACGTCTTTGTGTGCACAGTCATAATCATAAAGACAGGTGTTCTTAAAACGCAACATTTGTGCTATTAAGGTTACAGATGCTCTTGCTAAATGGGCTCCCATGATTTGTTGTTTTTGGAAGTGTGATACGTTTCACCCAGTGGAAAGATAACTAAAACATATCCGCACTTCCGCAGTGTTTGTTTTTTTCACTGTAGCTTACACAGATGATATTAACCTATAATAAGTGGTGTTCACATTATTTTGTCCAACCCCTGTATGTATAATGTAGATCTGATCATACTCGGAATAGCTTTTTATTGTCCAAGTATGATTGTGTATGAATTTAACATGGCGTTTTCTTAAATAGAACAGGCAATAAAAATCCTCATATATTAATATTAATAAATGAGACAGTGAGATGGATAGATGCTTTATTAATCCCATTGGAAAAAATAGATGTAATTTATTGGTTTTTGAGACAAACTCTGTTATTATATGTAGCCTAAACCTAATCGTCTTATGACAGGTGTGCTGAAGCAGGTGAAGGATTGCATCAGAGAGTGCAGTCACTGCCAAAGCAAGCAGGAGAAGGTGAGAGGCAACGCTGAAGAGGCCACAAAACAAGCAGCTGTCCGGCAAGCAAGACGAAAGACCTCCGCCTGTGCCAGTGAGGAAGAGGACGATGAGGCACTTGATTATTTGGATCTGGAGCAGTCCAGTGCACCTGATAAACACGAATTGGTGTTTGTAAGTATAGTATGCAATTTACAGTGTCACTGAATCAAAATTTGTTTCTTAAAATTTTACATTTAATTGACAGTATTCTGGGTACAATAGTATCTTGATATTAAAAGATGAGGATATTGAAATCAATTTCAATTACGTTGATAAATATTATTTATACTAAATAACAATGAATACAAATACAAGTATTACATTTTATGTTTTAATGTATTTTAAATGTATAAATATCATTTATATTTTATAGATAAGTTTTAAAAGTTAATGCATATGATAATGATATCATATTACTATTATTATGCATTGTTATAGGTGGACAGTAAGGGAATTGTCAAGCAGTTCTTACCGAAGCATGGGCAGACGATGCTGGACAAGTTGAACCAGCAGCGACTGAATAATGAGTTCTGTGATATCACGCTGCTCATTGAGGGTGAGGAGTATCGCACACATAAAGCTGTCCTGGCCTCCTGCAGCGATTATTTCTACGAGCTCTTTGTGGAAAAGGGTGCTATGTCCAGTCATGAAGCTGTCGTTGACCTCTCTGGTGAGAAGAATGCAGCATGCTGTAGATTGAAATAATGAAACAAACTGAAAGACAAATCGATTTAAGGGTTTGTGTTTAATGATATGAAGTATTTAAAGGTATAGCTCACCCAAAATGGAAAACTCTGTCATTATTTACTCACCCTCATGTTGTTCCAGAGCTATATGACTTTCTTTCTTCTTTTCCTGTGGAACATAAAAGACGAAATTTGGGGGAAATCATTTTCTTTTTTTTGTCCGTACATTGGAAGTCAGTGGTACCTAAATTGCACCTAAATGTACCAACATTCTTCAAAATATCATCTTTTATGTTCCACAGAAGAAAGTCATTACAGGTTTGGAACATCATGAGGGTGGGCAAATTATAACAGAATTTTCAATTTTGGGTAAACTATGCCTTATAAAACGGATAGTTCCGGTCCTTGATTCTGATTGGTTGAGCCGCGTTCGAAGCTGTTGTAAATTACACTACAAACATAATTAGAGCCCGACCGATATGGTTTTTTTGGGGCCGATACCGATATTAGGGAGTAAAAAAAAAGGCTGATATTCTTTGTGTATATTATAGTACAGTACCAGTCAAAAGTTTGGACACTTTCCCATTCGTGTGTCCAAACACGAAACTTATTAGAGAAGTGTGACATAATATACCTCTGTGAATAAATACAATATAAATTCACGTCTCGCGCACTTTAATGCCCTTTGAATGTAACGTGTACGTTCCCTTGGAACTGGAATCATGGCGGAATTTCATGTGAAATGCGTTATATGTTCTGTAAAAGTAAATGTTCATATTGGCGGCATATTTGCCGATACCTATATATCGGCGACAGACTCATATCGGCCGATAATATCGGCAAAACGATATATCGGTCGGGCTCTAAACATAATGCACCTTTGTTTACTTCTGTGTGTTGCTCGGGCAACCACTTTGTTGGAACCACAACTGTTTCTGAGGAACTACATTGTTTGGTGGAAGAATACTGTTTTTATTAATATCATTACACTTTATTTGCTCTGTTTTATTCTGTGAAACCTTACTACGTATATGGAATAACCGTTTTATAAAAGCAATAAACCCCATGAAGCCGGGTTTACAGTGAATTTATAACAGCTAAGGGGGTTTCGCTTCGCGTCGTGCCTAACAATGCCCCTTAGCTGTTATAAATTCACTGTAAACCACGGCTTCTTGGGGCTTATTGCTTTATTTAAATATAATCTCTGTTCCGAACTCCAGTGAGCTGCATCAGAATTCTGTTTCCATAGACATTATCCAGACCATGTGACCTCAAAGTGACTAATTGAAAGAAACACTGTTCTATCTGTCAATACATACTTCGGATTCAACTTTATACTGAGCAAATTGCAGTGCATTCTGGGATAAAGAACATGCATCTTCACATTGGGAGCACATCTGTGATGACAATTAATCAGTCAACCACTATTAGGAAAAGTTTTTCTGTTTGTCTGATAAGTGACGAATGCAGGTCTTTTGTTTTGACAGTGCCTGAACCATGTCTTCATTAGTTTACTGGCTTAACAGTTCTGTCTGATAAAAAAACTTGAACATTCAACAAATATACAATCATATAATTTAAATAAGTATTAAATATTTAATTACACAAACCTTGCAAATGATAGCGAATCCTGCAGTTAAATCCTCTGTTGAATCCCTAGGAATAAAGGATTAGGAGGTTGCTGTCTAAAGTAAAAATCTGTTTATTTTACAGACTGGCAATGGCCGTCAAAAAAAATCTACATCAGTCAACCACAATGTGTAAAATACTGGCTAGATAGGCAGCTCCCTAGCTAGTTTGTAATTAGTGTGAGAACATTAACCATTTAATTTATTGATGTGTTATTTGAGAATATTATATGTATTTGAAATGCCATTGTTTCTTTTGTTGTTTTACCTGACAGGCTTCAGCAAGGCCAGTTTTCTGCCATTACTGGATTTTGCCTACACCTCCAATCTGACCTTCAACTTTTGTGTGATGGCAGAAGTAGCCACACTGGCACGGCATTTACTGATGGCGGAAGTGCTTGAGATCTGCGAGTCTGTGCATAAGAAAGTGGAAGAGCAGAAGCTGATGGTCTACCAGAGGGAAGACATTCACACTGTGGTATCCAACCAACCTGCGCCCCCTCAGCCAGTAACACCCACTGCCTCCGAAACCTATGTTGTGACTATGCAGTGTGAAGGCACGCCTGAAGAAGGAAAGTCCCTGGCTGTAATCGCAAGTGAAATCGGGACAGCTGAATCGCTGGCGTTGCTTGCTGGTGCGACCGTAGATGGCGAAACGATGACTGTAGTCACTCATAGCGGACAGGCTGGCTCAGCGGAGTCTCTTGCCATGGTGGCCCACAGTGGCCATGCAGAGGAGGACGAGACCATGACTCTGGTCACTCACTCTGGCCAGGCAGGTTCAGGTGAGTCCCTGGCTGTAGTACAGGCCTGTTGGTCTGTAGATGAGCCACAGGTTGGTGACACACCTGTCGCAGAGAGCATGCAGACGGGAGCCTTTCTTATTAGCGTGGATCCTGGCAAAACGGATGCTTCTGAGATTGTGCATTTAGCTGCAGCAGTGCCACCTGCTGTGCAGGATGAGCCCCAGGCGGCTGAACCAACACGCCAACCTGAGCCTGCAGCAGCGCCACAGCCAGCCCCTGCACCAGTGAAAAGGAGGCCAGGGAGACCACCTAAAGTGAAGCAACAGGAACCACCTCCTCCTTTTCCGTCAGAGGAGGAGCCCAAGGAGATGGAGGGTGTTGAGGATGAATCAAAAAAAGAAGAGGAATGCATGGATTCCAACAAGAGATACCTGAGAAAACGATCTGTGAAGGAAGGAGGGTATGTTCGTCTTCATATGGGACTTGAGACGGAAGAGGAAGAGAAAAGCATTTCACCTCCTACGAAGGTATGCAACTCCCATTCACTCGACATACGATTCATTTGTAAATATGACTATGGCCCTGTCCCAAATGGTGCCCTTTTGGACTTGGCATATCTGTGAGGTCCACAAGACCGCAGGGTGGCCCATCTGTCATTTTATGGCTTAAAAGGGTGCTCAGGAGTGCATCCAATGCAGCTTTGCGAAGCCTGGTGTCCTGATATCGTGTCCTAAAATCATTATGAGGAAACAGTCTTCATTAAAAGAAAGAAGTTCTTGAAACCAAAACCTTAAGTAATTAATAAATTAACAATAATAAATAATGGCATAATCAAATTTATTACATACAAAATTAATTTTAAGCAAAGTCATGTGATGTGCCAACATGCAGAAACTTGCAGAAAACATGCAGAAAAAACTCCAAAATCGTAATATTTATGTATGAATAATTCATGATATTTGTTAAAAACAAAAAAGGTTTTACCTTGAAAAATATGTTTTGAAACTTTTATAAGTATAACAATTTAGATATGACTCATGTATTATGTGAAGTAAAATCAAATTATTTATTATTTCTTAGAAAAATGTATTTTAACAAAACTGCTTCACCGCTTATTAATATTTGAAAAACCATTGTATGCCAAGTCACGCAGAAACAGAAACTTGTGAGAAAAAAACGTATTACTTATATTTATGATAGGTTAGGATAATTTAGGATATTTGTAAATATAAAAAAAAAGCTTTTTACCTTGAAAAATATATTTAAAAATATTTTTAGATGTTTACTCTCTTATGTATTATTTGAAGTAAAATGTTATTCTACATTTTTAAATGTTATATATTTTCACCACAGTCGTTAAATTTAAACTTTTCTTGAGAATGGTATAAATATTTTTCAAAATCAAAATGAAAACATTAAAATACCATAGTGCAGCCAAAAACCTGGGTCATGCATTTTTCAAACTAGATTTTATTTAATTTATTTTTTTAATCATCATAATATACACTATTATTTATCATTGAATCTAATATTATGATGTTGTTCAATGAGCTAGGGATTAGGATGGGGAAAAAATTGCACAAAGGCAGTCAGCCAGATTGTCTTATTAGAATCACACTGTGTCCCCAGACACCTCAGAGATTTGTCAGGAGAGGCCGACCGGTTCAGTCTGCGAAGAAGAATCCTGATGAGTTTTCAGAGACAAACCTGGAGGCTACTTCTGATGCCGTAGCTGCTTTAGCAGAGGAACCTGAGCCTGTTGCAGACCAGCCAGAGACCGTGGAGGAGGACACACTGCAGGGAGACCCAGGAGGAGCTGCGGAGAGAGAACACGCGTGTAACGAGTGCGGCTTGGTGTTCCAGAGGCGGTACGCCCTCATCATGCATGCTCTGAAACACGAGAAGACTCGCAGCTTCAAGTGCAGTGTATGTACCCTTGGACTGAATAAAAAGTAATAATTCTAGCCTGATCTTTATGCATTTTGGATATTTTTCTGACTTTTCTTTTGACCGCACAGATTTGCAATAAGGAGTTCCAGTACGCAGCTTCGCTCCGTGCACATTTGGCCCGTCACAAGCATCAGAAGACCCAGAGAGCCAGCATGACACGAGCCATGGCCGCAGAAGATTCTCAGGGGTCAGAAGGTCAGATGAGGTACCGCACCAAACGGGAGTTTGTGTGCGACATCTGTGGCAAGACTCTGCCCAAGTTGTATTCCCTGCGCATTCATATGCTGAACCACACGGGGGTGAGGCCACACACATGCAAGGTTTGCGGGAAGAGCTTTGCCACCAAGCACAGCCTGAAGATGCACCAGGCGCTGCACGACTCCCTCAAGAGATTTCAGTGCACTGTCTGTGAGAAATCTTTTGTCACCAAGAGAAGCCTGGAGGAGCATATAAGCATTCACACAGGTACACACTCCTTTTACTTGTGTCAGATGAATATGTAAATATGCAAGTATCTAATGGAGCACTGTTATAATGTGTGAATTAGAATTAACTATGGGTGAAAAAAATGCATTGATCTAATTATAAAAAAACCAATGCATTCTAATTTATATTCAGTTACAGAATTAATAACTGATTATTTTTACACTACTCATCTAAAGTTTGTAATGTGTTTTTTTTTTTAAAGAAATGAATACTTTTATTCAGCTAAGATGCATTAAATTAATCAAAAGTGACAGTAAAGACATTCATAACGTTAAGAAAGTTTTCTATTTCAATTAAATGCTGTTCTTGATTTTCATTAAAGAATCCTGATAAAAATATATCATGGTTTCTAAAAAAATATCAAGAAGCATAACCATTTTCAAAATTGATAATAAATACCGGTAATAAGAAATGTTTCTTGAGCACCAAATCAGCATATTAGATCATGTGACACTGAAGACCGGAGTAATGGCTGCTGAGAATTCAGCTTTGCATCACAGGAAAAAAAATTACTTTATTTTAAACTGTTTATTATTTTAAATTATATTATAATTAAAATAAATGTATTATTTAAAAAAATTATATTATTTTTAACTTTAAAGGGGTTCAATTCAATTTCAATTTTTCCTTTCTCTTTGGAGTGTTACAAGCTCTTGGTGCATAAAGAAGATCTGTAAAGTTGCAAACACAATGGTAAGGCCGTAACATTTCCATCGCTCGCTTGAGGTATTCGGCCAATCACAACGCATTGGATAGCTGGCCAATCACAGCACACCTCGCTTTTTCAGACCGATGAGCTTTGTAAAAATCGATGCGTTTCAAAAAGGCGGGGCATAGAGGAGAAACAATAATGTACAGTATGTGGAAAATAATGTGTTTTTTTAACTTTAAACCGCATAAACACATTTCATTACACCAAATACACAAAATAATGTTCTTTTTAGCAGCATCATATGACCCCTTTAATAATATTTCACAATATTACTGATTTTACTGTATTTTTGTCCAGTTAAATGCAGTGATGGGGAGCATAAGAGACTTTTTTCAGAAACGTTAAACAATCTTACCTACCCCAAATGTTTTGAACGGGAGTGTACTTTAAGCAAATCAAGTTTATTTATATAACACATTTCTTACACAATGGTAATTCAAAGTGCTTTACATTGTAATACAAGCAAGACAGAAACTTAAAAATGAAAAATAAAAGTAAAATACAGATAAAAAGCAATAAAATTCATTAATAAGCTGGTTAAAAGACATGGCAAAAAGCTGGATAAATTCTGTAAATAAAAAATTTAGAATTAGTGTGCTGTTTTTAAATTACAGAATGTGCAAGTAAGCAGATGTCTAGACTTGAATGCGGCAACCATTGTAGGTGCCTGACATCTGGAACTGGTTCCTGATGCATAGTAGATAAATACTGTCTTTATGTGTTTGAAATTAACCCTAAATATTCCTAGCTATCTCAGTTTTAATGATCTAAGAGGTCTATTAGGTTTATGTTCAGTAAAATGTTTTTATTTGTAAAATTCCACCAACCCCAGATTCCAGCATGGACACTTTTAGTTGCTGTTAGAATTCAGCATGTTTTCGAAGTATGAACCAAATTATTGAATTATACCTAAACCCAAATTTAAGATTATTTAGTTAAAGGTTGTCAAATTATTGTCTGAGCAAAAACGTACACTCTTAGTTTTAATGTAGTTATATTACACTGTTTGTAACATTAAGATAAATGCTAAATGATCAGTTCATAATAGCAGTTTGTTTAACAGGTGAATCAAAGTACTTATGCACAACCTGTGGAGCATCTTTTCACCGTGCGTCCGGACTGAGCAAACACCTCAAGAAACATCAGCCCAGACCTGAGGTCCGCTCATTCCACTGTTCTCAGTGAGTGCCTTTTCCCTCGACACATGCACACAACTGTTTTCTTCAAACACCCCATAGACTTTTATTCACACATCTTCCCAATATAATGATTTTGTTCCTTAATTTGTTCGTTTTGTTCCTTCATTATAGCTGTGATAAGAGTTTCTTTGAAGCAAAAGACCTGCAGCAGCACATGAATAAGCACTTAGGCCTAAAGCCCTTCCAGTGCCAGGTCTGCGGCAAATGCTACAGCTGGAAGAAGGACTGGTACTCGCACGTCAAATCACACACCGTTGCAGAGCCCTTCAGGTGAGAGTAAAATAGTTCATTTCTTAAGGGGTGTTTTGAAAGTCCATTTTTTTGAGAGAAGAAGAAAATGAAATAGATTTTTATTATGACATTTTATTTTATCATTACTCTAAAGAATTATTTTTTAGACTGAAAGAAAAACGACCTTAAATCTGAAAAGGGCCTGTCATGGGAATTATAATCTGTATTATATAATATCTGAACTCTAGAGAGACTCTAGCACTTGTTAGAGGTAGATGTCAAACTAAATTGTGTGTTTTGTCCTTTTGGCAGGTGTAATGTGTGTGGGAAGGAGTTCTTTGAGAAGGCCCTGTTCAGACGGCATGTCAAGAAAGCCACTCATGGAAAGAAGGGCAGAGTGAAGCAGAACTTGGAGAGAGAGTGTGAACACTGTGGGAGGAAGTTCACACAGCTCAGGGAGTACCGCCGCCACATGAATAATCACCAGGGTGAGTGGAGAATTCATACATAAACACATGTTTTGTAGAATGATAATAAATAATTTACATGCAGATTTAGGAACCATTTCATCCAAAACAATAATATATATAAAGAGAGTTGTAAATATATTTAAAAAAGGGAAAGGGAAGAATTCTGTCAACACTATGACTTTATGCTTGTTTCTGAGACAACTATGTTGTTGTTGATTTTGATTTTTATATATTTGTTTTTAATTTTACAAAATAGTTTTTTGTTTGCTTTTTTGTGAACAATCAGGAGCCAAGCAAAAAAAATTATTTTTGTGAATAATAATACAAATTTTCTTATTTCCAAAAAACAGCTTTAGTTCTCCACTAATAATAATTTACATATATAAACTATATATATATATATATATGTATATATATATATATATATATATATATACAGTATATGTGTGTGTAAATTATATAGTATATATATATATATATATATATATATATATACCGTATTGGCCCGAATTCCATGCCACGCCGCATTGATGCAGTAATTCATGCAAAAGGAGCCCCTACCAAGTATTGAGTACATGTACAGTAAATTACCATACTTTCCAGACGGCCAACAATTCACTAAAAATGTTTTTTTTATTGGTCTTATGAAGTATTCTAATTTGTTGAGAGTGAATTGGTGGGTTTTTGTTAAATGTGAGCCAAAATCATCACAATTAAAAGAACCAAAGACTTAAAATACTTCAGTCTGTGTGCACTGAATTTATTTAATACACGAGTTTCACAATTTGAGTTGAATTACTGAAATGAACTTTTCCATGACATTCTAATTTATTGAGATGCACCTGTATATTGTTTAAAGCATGTCACCCAAAGCAAATTATGATTTGCTTTTAATAAAAAGATTCTCTAATCTGCAATGCAGCTGTACAGACCCAGCAAACAGGGAATAATCAACATGAGTCATTATTGGGATTCAGTCATCATCCTGTTGAGATGTTTATTCTAATCAGACATCCTACACACTTTCATGCTTGTTTGTGGCAATTCTACTGTCTGCTGACATTTTGGTTTGTGTGTCAGCCACTTGAAATGCTTACAAATAGCTGAGTATAACAGATGTCATGCTGCTCTTTTTTTTTTTTTAGGAGTGAAGCCCTTTGAGTGTCTGACCTGTGGTGTTGCATGGGCTGATGCTCGTTCGCTGAAGCGCCATGTTCGCACTCACACGGGCGAGCGCCCTTACGTGTGCCCGTTGTGCCAGGAGGCCCACATAGACGCCAGAACATTGCGGAAACACATAACCAAGTTCCACGGTGATCAGTTGCCCGGTAAGATCATGCTGGAGAAGGACACTCTGCAGTTCCACAACCAAGGCACGCAGGTGGAGCACGCCGTCAGCATCCTCAGTTCCGAGCTGCCCCCTGAACTCCAGCCTCCACAGCCTCCCACCACAGAGGAAATAGAGACCGTTCTCATCACAGAAGAAACCGTGGAGGCCGTGCAGGCTATGAGTGAGGGAACCGGGGCCACGTTGTCTGATCAGAGTATTATGCAGGTTGTGAACTTCGTCCTGGCACAGCAGGCTTCAGTTAAAGTGGAAGAGGCACCAGAAATCATCCAGACCATGGAAGTGGAGGTAGCCCATGTGGCAGAGGTGGAATGAGACACAAGTACTCAGATGTGGCTTCTCAGTGACCACCTCAACAGAAACTGACCTGGCAGTAAAAATAATATGACTATGGGCAGGTTTATTCTTTTTTTGTTGTCATATAAACCCTGTGTGATAATGTAAAATGTGCTCATTTATTTTTGTTGTAAAACATAAATTAAAATAAGCTCAAAGGACTCTTGAGTTTGCTGACATCAGCCTTCCCACAGCTGGATTGTGTGTGTGTGTGTGTGTGTGTGTGTATCAGTGCATGATGTGGATGTGTGAATATGCTTGATTTGCATTATAGTAAACTTTTGTGTACATGTGTACATAAACAGAATAATTAGCATTGTAATACAGTCACAATCAAGCATACAACAAACAAATGAATCCCAATATAAACATTTGTCTTTTTTGTAACTAGGTTGCATTTTCTCATTATTAAGGCTGTTTTTTCTTTCGGATTATTTGTAAAGCTGAGATATAAGCTCTAACAGTCTTAGCGAAAGTGCCATAGGCTCTTGACTTGTATGATGCGGTGCCTCTCGGTCTCAGCTGAGTACTATGTATAGCAGCAGAAATGACAACCAAATAAAAAACTCCCTGTCTTCAGGGATGCACCATGTGCTATATTTCTTTTCTGTTTTTCATTTAAAAGTGTCTTAAAGTGTGAAAATGTGTAAAGTCTATATGCACCACTGCCAGCATCTCAAGATCTGCGAGAGCTGATAGTAATAACGTGCTATGGTTTTTATTATAGTGTTTGCTGTTGGCAGACATTTTGTAGAATAAGTTTAAATCTATTGTTTTCCGTCTGGCAGGAATTTTTCCAAATGTGTTCTGGCTGCCATTTTTCTTAACATACAGTGTTACAATAGACATATGTAGGGTTATAGACACCAAAAAAAAATTAATACAGCACATTGTGCCCTATTTTTACAGATTTTTTTTTACAGTGTATAGTAAAATTGTTTTAGCCACCCATGATTTTATTCATACTTTATATATATATACTAGTGTTTTTATTTAATTTAGAATTTTTTTATGTAAAAATACTATTTGTTATGTGATTGAGGTTAGTTACTAACGTATTTTACACAAGGATGATTTGGTTATTTAATAGTGTGTGACAACCCAGTGCAAACCCTAATCGTAAATTATATTTCATGTAGTGTATTTAGTGTTATTTCAGTTCGTATATATTCATTGTAAAATGTTTAGAAAGGCGAGATTTTTGTGCAACAAACAGAGTTTCACACGCTGATCTGACCTTATTTGGAGAAAAACTGGTGACCAGCCACTCGCATTAGTCCACCTGCGTGATCCCTCATATCCGGAATTTTTATTTTATTTTTTTGTCAGGCGACTCTAATATCACCAAAGCCCCATAAACGTGCACAAACTTCCTCAGACTTTATCACATTGTTATAAAATGTTAGAGTAGTTGTAGAGTAGCGTGGTCTCGTGCTGGTGAACGCGAGCTCATCCAGTGGATGCGAGCGCAGATGTTGCTCATCGCGCGTGAGGTGCGGCGCCTGAGGAGCCTCGCGTACTCTTCATCATCCTCTCTCCTCATGGCGAGAAAGACCTTGGCTTGGTAAAGGACATTGGTCGCTGGAATTTGTGTTTTGTCATTATTTAAATGGATTTCACCGTGCACTAATGATGTATTTGTGGTAGGTTAGTGCTGTGAAATGTGGTGTTTCAATCATGGCACGGGGTCTGATACCGTGGATCTGGCTGAAGCGACCCGTTTATATCCAGGTAAGACGCGAAATAAGCATCGCATGCAACTTGTTTATAAATCATTTCGAGTGTTTCGCTTTAATAGGCATCTGTGTTCTTGGAATCATTTGTGTGTGAGATTTGAATGGACGAGATGGGGACGCTGTTATCCCGTTTGGACTCTGAAGTTTTTGAAGGCTTCAAGCTTCACTCCATGTAGCTAACTAGCTTTAATACAACGACTGAATGCATTTTTGCTCTTTTCAACCATTTTTATTCGACCCTTGCATGAGCCTCATTTTAATATCCTCCTGAAAGACCTTGGCTTGGTAAAGGACGTTGGTCGCTGGAATTTGTGTTTTGTCATTATTTAAATGGATTTCACCGTGCACTAATTATGTATTTGTGGTAGGTTAGTGCTGTGAAATGTGTTTCAATCATGGCACGGGGTCTGATACCGTGGATCTGGCTGAAGCGACCCGTTTATATCCAGGTAAGACGCGAAATAAGCATCGCATGCAACTTGTTTATAAATCATTTCGAGTGTTTCGCTTTAATAGGCATCTGTGTTCTTGGAATCATTTGTGTGTGAGATTTGAATGGACGAGATGGGGACGCTGTTATCCCGTTTGGACTCTGAAGTTTTTGAAGGCTTCAAGCTTCACTCCATGTAGCTAACTAGCTTTAATACAACGACTGAATGCATTTTTGCTCTTTTCAACCATTTTTATTCGACCCTTGCATGAGCCTCATTTTAATATCCTCCTAAAAATTACCGAAATGCCATTTTTCGCAACTGTATCCGTTGCTTTTCTCCTGTGGATTTCATGGATGTGATGATGAAACTGATGTTGCTGCGTTTTATCTATCGTCGGGTCAGTCGTTGCTGTAGCAACCGCGCTGCTGTATAACATTTTTATAGTCCTGCTGAAAACATTTCTCTTACCTGTCAAGAATGAAATGCAAAATATAAACCATGAATTCCCAAACTCATCGGGGCGCTGTGTTCATGTGCGTCAAAGATCGACGACCGCATTTTACACTTCTATTAATACTGAACAACGTCAATACAGCTCATATGTGTTTAACTCACATAATAATAATAAACCTAGTTGCACCTCCACAGACTTTTCAGGGGCATCTAGCCTACTTGTGCAAGTCTTAGGCTTCTGCAAAGTGTTGCTAATGATTTGATGTCATATTCCAGTGAAATAATAAAATGAAATATTAAAAGAATAATTTAAAAAAATGCATTTATACACAATACTGTAACAGTAGTGAAGGTGCAGATTGCAGAACTGTTCAAGTAGAGCCCATGTGTCTGTAGGATGTGATATTCAGTGCTTTTATTATTTCCACCCTTAATGTGGAAAGTTTGAGGACTGACAAAACCACAACACCTTAATTTTTTTAAGGTGAGCACCTATACGATTTTTTTTACCAGTACTTGTGTGAAATGTTAGAAAATCACATTCACAGCATCATAAAAACCAACTTGTGTATATATATATATTTTTTAATCATTTTATGAATATTTTTATTGTTTATGGGCAGCAAAGTATTAAGACTTTTAAACCATATAGATATGTAGGTTTGAAATATGAGCAGGACCTACGCTAATAATCAGAAGAAACTGAATACAAGCTTAATTGGTTCTTGCATTTACAGCACATTTTTACACACATTTTTACACACACACACACACACACACACACACACACACTCACTATCTGTCTGTCTGTCTATCTATCTATCTATCTATCTATCTAACTATCTATCTATCTATCTATCCATGTATTTATTTATCCATGTATTATTTTCCTTTCTCATTCTTTGGTTTCCTCACTCTTCAGTGTGTGACTAGCTCATAATTCACCCAGCTGTTGTACGTGTAAATAAATAAATAAATAAATAAAAATGACAAATAAAAAATGGACATTATCCATTAATTTTACAGACATTTCTGTTAACTCGAAAACACAACGCAATGAAGTGCAAAATTCACAATACAGGTAAAACACCTGTAAAAAAATCTATGGGAAATTCCTTCATATTAATATAGTACATTGTGCCCTATTTTTACAGATTTTTTCAGTGTGTGACTGTGTGTTGTCTGTGTGAAATAAAAAATTTTTTTTAGCTGAAGAAGTCTTGTGCTACAAGGTGAAACCTGTGGTGAATGGTAATCCTTTATGGAAATACAGTTATTGTAGTTTTTTACATCCCTCAAAATGAAGGAAAATGGCATCGGTGTTGCGGTGTTAGGGATGAGCGGTTCAGACTAGGACAGCAGCCCTCCTTTAAGCATTTTATTTTCTCTGAAGACCGTAATCCTGCATGCTTTCAGCAGCTTACTGAGACTTCCTCAGCTCTGACTGTCCTCACACCCAGAGTCTGGCTTACTGTCTGCTGTTTGCTTGCTCAAGGTGCTTCAGGACACAATAGTACTTGTTCAAGAGGTGAGTTTTTTTGTTCTACATTTCTCTCAGTCAGAGACATGATTCACATATTTCAGATACAGCGTCCCCACAAAGCAGCAGTGAGAACCAGCTAAATATAATATATGTGAACACAGGTTTATGAAAGAAACATCTTTGCAGAATGTTAATTAAATCTAGACATCTGCGATTTTAATAAAAACAGATAATTTGTCCAAACTTAATAATTTATTCAGAAATACATTAAAAGTTATAAACTGACTCATCTCTTCTATAATGAACATATTTTAAAATGTTTTCATTTTTTTCATTTTTAAAGACATTTTTAAATTGTGGGGGGAACATAGCATTCAAAATTTCAGAGTGACAGACTGACATATTGGATATAATGAAGTAAAAACCTGATTAAAAAAATACATTTTCTTTAAAGAATTTGGCCACAAAATCAAAGTCACCCCCCCCCTTTATGATTCTTTCACATGCAGTGAAAGAATCATAAAGCAGGAAATGATATCATAGAGAGGGCCCAATACCTTCATAAGTGTGTAAAATATCAGATCATTTGACCTTTCTATGAAATGGAAAAGTTAGTTTTGGTTGTAAAATATCATATTTTACAGCCCCCCCCCCCCCCCAAAAAAAAAAAAACCATATAATATTAATGAATTAATAATTTGTGGTATTAGTAAAAATGCATTTCAACATGAAAAATATATTTAAAAGCTTTTTAGTTTTTATGACCTTTATGCCTTTTACTCTGTACTGGTTATACCATATCATTTTATTTTAAACTTTTGTTGAAAATGTTTTTTCAAGACCACATGAAACCAACTATATGAAGATTTAATTACTAACAATTGTTAATAGATTTTTCCTTTTCTTGGACACAATTGTTTTTTTTTATATTTCATAGACCCAGATGACAAAACTGTGATAGGCTTCTTTTGTGCATGTTTCCTGAGGCTGATTTTAAGATCCCTCTTTTTGCAAAGGTTGAGGACTAAAACACTGTGACCACCCAGCAATGAGGGATAGAGGACATTCAATAGAAAATACTCCATAGGGAACCTTCAGACAACGAGTCCAGACAGACTTTCAGTTATCAAGGACAAGAGGGAAAGTAATATGAGCAGCCCAATACAAAATGACACAGTTACCCCATTGCAGTGTATTGTAGAGTCCTTGGTCTCTGATCCCACAGGATGATACATTTCTTAACTCAATTGTCACCTTGGATTAGTTTCATTACACTTTTCATACACAAGTGTATGACAAAGTATCAGCTGTTTTGGTGTTAGTCAAGTCCAAATATGCTGCACTGCAGTTTCATGCATTGCAAGCAGTGATTTGGTGAAACAGTTTAATCAAGCCACACCAGAGAAATGCTTGAAGATATGTCCATGTTTCTTATTCGGCTGACTCACTATGACTCAAAACCCATACAGTGCTCTTTTACCCAACAGCATAAAATTATTTTGGACAAACCCATATGATATCATTCTGTGGTATGAACAGAGGAATGCTACATCTAGATATATCACTTGATGAAACAAGTTCATAGATGCTTTTAAAAGAGAGTGCTTCTAGCCTTAAAGGATTTTAGTGCATCAGAAAATAACTTTAAAATTTCATGGCCTCCAGAGTGCCTACTTAGATTTGTGCCTACGTAGTTTCTGTGTACACTGTTTTAATTCTCAGGATTACTCTGTTGTCCTACCTAGTTGTTTCTTGTGTAGCTAACCTCCTGTCCAGTATTTTTTTTTTTAGAGTTTAACCTAGTATTAGAGACCCTTTTTCTCATAAACAAGACACTTGGTCCTCATTTCGGCCATATTTCAGCACCGTTTAGGGTTCTGTCACAGTCAGACGACCATTCTTCTCCATTTTGTTCCAGTGGGAATAAAAAAAAAATACAGGTCTCCTATATTTACTATGAGTGTCAGACTGGCCCTCTTTGCTTCCAGTGCAGCCCAGAGGAACTGTGTCAC
Organism: Sinocyclocheilus rhinocerous; assembly: GCF_001515625.1. Taxonomy (NCBI): domain Eukaryota; kingdom Metazoa; phylum Chordata; class Actinopteri; order Cypriniformes; family Cyprinidae; genus Sinocyclocheilus; species Sinocyclocheilus rhinocerous. Next base: position 326,531 of record NW_015666179.1, read on the forward strand.
ATGCTAAATGAGGTTATATTTAAATATATCAAATATATGTTATGAGGACAGCAGGAAGACGGCTTGAGCGTGTAATACATTATTATAGTGATTTTAGGGTGTTAAGGCTAAAATTCTTGATCATTTGTAGATGAAATTCGCAAAATATCACCTGAAACCAAATCTCTGATTCTCTCTGAAGATCAAATAATTTGTAATAATACTTATCTAATTGCATTTTTTCTTATATTTAAAGCTGCAGTCCATAACTGTTTTGGGTTAAAAATGATCCGAAATCAATATTTGAGCAAGTACATAACCAGCCAGTGTTCAAAACTATCGCCTTACTTTAGCCCGATTCACAACGGTTATCTTATAATAATGTTTTCTAATTTGAGTGGTACGGGTAGGTTTTCGCGGCAAATTCGAGCATGCCGCTGCGTCATTACGTCAC